>NW_024064153.1:1373996-1386112 GCF_009727055.1 Benincasa hispida | reverse complement strand
GTCTGGCGCATGGTTGAGCGATTCACAGGGGTGTCGCGGTGGCTGGGGCACGAGCAATAGAGGGTTTCAGGGGGAGGAGGGTTTGCTAGAGAGAAAATGAAGAAGGGGGGAAGCATTTAGCCTTCTTACTCATTTAAAATAATAAGTTAATATTTTTTATATTTTATTTGATAATTTTGGTAGGAGGGAAACAAAATTTGAGATAGAAATGAAAGGGATAGAGAGGGAAACAGAAAACAAAGATTAAAAAAAATATTATTTTTTATATTTTACTTCACACAAAAAATATGTCAAGTAAAAGCTTCTTATACTTGACACGAAAAACATGTCAAGTAAGACCTTATATTACTTGACACGAAAAACGTGTCAAATAATGATTCGCATGAAAATATCTGAAACATTCCGTCAAATCTCTACTTTTTTAACCCTTTTACTTGACATTTTCTTTTCCAAAAGGTCATTACTTGACGTTTTTTCCCAAAGAAACATCAAATAATTAAAAACTAGTGTCAAGTAATGTAGATTTTATAGTAGTACAAGGTTGTGGGGACGTCAACTCAGAAGGATGCTACTGAAGTCAAGGGTACGACTATTGCATGAATTAGTCTTCTTAATATTGTACTGTCACTAATTTATAATTTAAATATAGGGAAAAAAATGCCCAAGAGTGCCGAAAAAGGAAAAAACTAACCAAGTTCACCACTGAGTTGGTAAAAAAGGGGAAGAAGGGAGATTCTCAGCCCCAATCTTCTTAGCCACAATCTTTTCAGCCCCAATCTTCTCAGCCGCAATCTTCTCAGCCCAATCTTCTCAACCCCAATCGGCCACAGTCAGTCCTAATCCCTTGGTCCTTACCTGACTTCCCATAAGGACCGTTAGTTCCTATGACCCATGCTTCCCAGTCCTAGATGTTTTGTGAAATGCATACCAAAGATGGAAAAACATCCTAAAACCAAAAACGAGGAGCGGACAGTCGTATATACCTTCAGGACCAAGGATTTCTTCAAAATGCTTAAGCAGAAACATGGATGCTTGGAGACGTACATGAGTATTTCTATTTATTGGACTAGACTATGGATCTCCTTTTGATGCACGTGCTTCCGAAGTTGCACTTGAGACCTGACTTATGCACGTGTCGATTCACAATGATTGACTTGAGCTTTACGGTATGCAAATTTCACATGTTTGTTGAAATTACTCTTCTTTCAAACATGTATTTATATCTTGCCTATCCCAGGATGCTTTAATGAAGCCAGAGGGTATTGCTTCAAGGATCCAGTCAGGAGATATTGAAATGGAGGGTGACAAAGTGACAGGCTGGTTGGATCATGAAGCACATCTAAGGTTTTGGGTGGACTTTCACTTCTTTATTGACTATGTGCTTGGACAATATGAAGAATACAAGCCAGCGTGGACAGATGTTGACTTCATATTTGGGCCAATCAACATCAAACAATACTGGCTTATGCTGGCCACCGATTTAGAGAGGTACACAATCTTTGTATTTAACTCCATGTCAAACTACATCAGTGGCGACATACTTGATGGTCGCCTCAAGCTCGTGGCTAGAGCAATGCCTTCAATGTTGATTTCTGTCGGATTTGACATACAACATGAGACGTTCAAGTACGGGCAATGGGAAGTGAAGAAATCGAAGTTGACCCTCCAAGAGGGCAAGTCTCTTGATTGTGGCACTTTTGTGTTAAATTTGTAGAATATTGTGTAACCGGTATTAATAGGACTGACTTAACACAAGTTAATATGAAATTGTATAGGAAACAGTATGTTGTCCAGTTGTGGGCAAATAAATTTTTATGGTAATAAAATTGATGTTTGACTATAATATCATTTAAGAATATGTACAAGATCGTTTAAGAATATATATAAAAAAAAATGTACAAGATCGTATAGAAAATATAAATGATTGTTTAATAAAAATCTAAACGATCATTTAATATTATCTAAATGAAATAATAATCGTTTAACTATGTGATGGAGCATAATTAGATGATCCAGAAAATCTACCTTTACCATTGGCCAACTTTATACATACAGAGATCGGCAGTATATGGTGTAGGGGGTTGGTTTGGTTAAGCATGGAAGGGAAAGGTAACGTAAGGTGTGGACAACAAGAAAATTGAGAAAACAGAAAAAATGGAAGGCAGTCCGAAAGGATCGGCAAAGAGGAGTAGTTTTGTAACGCCCATTCCTCTCTTCCACATAAATATCCATTCTCCTCTCAAGTCTCTCTTCGGAATTTTCTCCCTCTGCTTTTTCCCCCCTTCCTCTTCCTCTTCCTCTTCCTCCTCCTCCTCGTCCTTCCAATGCCTTTTCTTCTGCACCTTTTCACCTAAATGCTCTTCTTCTTCGCCGGTATCTTCTTCTTTTCCTTGCTTTTTCTGCTTTTTCTGCTCTTTTTTTTTTTTTTTACTTTTTCCCCATTTCCCCGAAATGTAAGACGTATTTTCTTCGTTTCCATTTTCAACTAATTTAGGACTTTGGTTCGTTTGTCAATGTGAATGTCAGGCTTGATCACACCCATTTGGTATTTTCTGAAATGGGTCCGGTTTTCATACTTGTTTCTGTTATGGGATTTTCTTTATTTGTTAATTGCGTGGAGCATGCTTGTGTCTTTTCAATTAATTTAGGCATTTGGTTTGTTTTTCAATGTGAATCTCAGGCTTGATCATACCCAATTGGGATTTTCTGAAATGGGTCCTGTTCTCATACTTGTTTTTGTTATGGGATTTTCTTTATTTTTTGGCATTCTCTTTCTTTGTTCTTGTGTTGAGAGAATACTATCCAAGAAATTGGGCTTTGTAACCTTTCCTTTTCAATTGGTAGGTTGAATGCAATAACTAGATAACTTTTTAAGCGGATGAGCGTTTTACCTTTTAGAATTAGATGTGGTCCCCTGGAATTTTGTGATTCATTGTTTTGTCTTATAATGGAACTTGTATGTCCTGTTCTTGACGTTGTACTTTTGATCTTTTTACTGTTTTATGCTTTAGTTTATCATTTAGAGAACTGTTCTATTTCCAACAATTTCTAGCAGTACATTTTGTCATCTATTGCTGTGAATTTTTATTGAATCCTAACCTTTGAAATGGATCATTTTGGGAATTGGTGATGTTGTAGCATTATGTGCTGCTTATACATTAAAATGGGAAGTCCATTTCCTTGTTGTTTGTTCAATCATTGTTTGCATTTGTGTCTGTAAATGATCGTTTGTGTGGTGGTATCCAATGCAAGCAGTAGTGAGCTGATGAGAATTGTGTTTGTGGAATTAGACACTGTGAATTCTGTGCTGGGGTTCTGTTGAATTGTGGTGCAACGTTTAGAAATGGATGAAAATGGTGGGATCAAGTTGAGTGGAATCCGCCATATTGTGAGGCTGAAAGAGACTTTCCAACACTGGCAAGGCGTCACAGTTTGCCCGAAATCCAAAGCAGCAGCCCATGAAAATGGAAGCCAAAATCAAAATCAAAATCAAAATCATGGGATCCTTTCACCAGCAATCAACAAAAGGCTGACGAATGTGTTGTGTTGTGATTCGGATGAGGAGAGCTGCCAGAGCCCTGAGCATCCACCCGATGTCCCGAAAGGGTACTTGGCTGTTTATGTTGGGCCGGAGCTTCGGAGGTTTATCATTCCCACCAGCTATCTTAGTCATTCGGTGTTCAAGGTGTTGCTGGAAAAGGCAGAGGAGGAGTTTGGATTCGATCATTCCGGCGGGCTCACATTTCCTTGCGAGATCGAGACCTTCAAATACCTTCTCCAGTGCATGGAGAGCCAGCAGAAGGATCATCCTGATGACGACACCACAGGTAAACAATCAATAACTTCCTCATCTTCTCTTTTGTTTGTTGAAGTTCTTGTAGTGAATTCTATTAGCATTATGATATGATGAATTGTATGAACGTTAACTAGCAAGTTGGGGGCATTTTGCTTATCAAGTTGATGGTTAATTCACTTGGTTGAGTTCCTCAAACTTACCATATACTCTTTTTATTCTTCAACTTCTTGCAGTGAACTCTATTGGTATATTATGATATGAATTGCATGAACAATGCATATACTCAGAAGAAGCTAGAAAGTGGGGGGTTGTGTTTGTGTAGCCATTTTTTATTTGCAAAGTTGATGGTTATTGACTTGGTTTAGTTCCTCAAACTTGCCATATTCTCTTCTGTTTCTTGAACTTCTTGCACTGGATTCTATTTAAAAAGTTGATGATGTTTATGGACTTTGGTTGCAGCTGAGAGTTCTTTGACCATGGAAGGATAAAAATGGTTGTGATCCATAGCCAGAGGGGGCTGTGTTACAAAGCCAAATGGATGTCACTGTGCCAAATTTCTATATTGTGAAATTGGTGTGTTGTGGTTTTGGTTTAAGAGTCAGAAACATTAGGGATGTGTTTATTTAGTTAGAAAAAGAAAAAAAAAAAAGTGGAGGATGTGTGTGTCAGACAAATTAAAATGTACTTTTTTTTTTCTTTTTTTTCTTTTTTTTTCTCTCTTTTGGGAATACCCTTTCAAGGATGTGAACTTCAATTTGCTTCCCTGTATTTGAATGTGAAGCACATGATTGTTTGACCATACAATATGAATTTTATTGCATTGTTTTATTTATTTATTTATTTTTAAATACACCATGAAATTGAAGCCTAAATGTGAATGTGGAAGCAAATATTCTCATCATCTTCCATGTGGGAGGTTGGGCTATGTGTCTTCCTCTTCCTTTGAACACAAATCCATGGAATCATATTATGCTTTGATGTCAAACCCAAATACAAATAATCTACTTTCTCTCTCTCATATGCACATATTATTATTATATCATTGCATATTAATTACTTTACTTCATGATCCATTACCAACATGGTGATTGCTTAATTTATAAATCTAACATGCACCATCCATTATTGAAAATTCAATCAATAAGAAGGTGTATACATAATTATTGATTGCTAAGTCACAATGAACTCAAATTTATTTAATTTATATTATATATTATATATTTTGTTTATTTTTCAACTTTTTTATTCAGAATTGATCATATGATATTTAATCTTTTATACATATTTATTACATTCTTTTTCACAGATTAATTGATTATAATATGAATGAGAATGAAAATGTCCTAGCAAATTTGATAGGAAAAGTGTGATGTATAGCTACAAAAAATGGGAATGAAAATGTGTACTCATTAACAAATTCAACTAAAGTATAAATTAACATTCTTCTAATTTTGGTTAATTCACACTAAATTATTTTAATTAAGTTTTTTTTTCAAATTCATTTGTTCACGCTTGAGCATTGTTCTAATATTTTTAGTTCACGTCTCAAGGATTTTGTTTTCCAGTTATGGATTCTTTTGATCATTTGCTATTTCTTTTTGCATTTGAATACTTTTCCTATCGAATCTCTACAATTGGGTTGTTCTTAGTGATCCTCTCGATTATTAGATTTCAAGAAAATTTTAAGAGTTAGTTTGTGTGCTTACCATTTGATAATAATTAGGGGTGTTCAAAAAATCCGATGACCCGAAAAAACCGATCAACCTAACTCAACCGTGCGATTTGGGTTGGATTATCAACTCATTTGGGTTGGGTTGGGTTGAGTTCATGGGGTCACCTAATATAACCCGAACTAACCCGAATTTATTATTAACTTTAAAATATATTTTTATTACTTATAGCACAATTATTTATACATATATTGATTTTAATTTTATTTAATTCCAATGTTTTTTTAATAATATATACTTCAACAACTCTCAAAATTAGTTTCTTTGCACTTTAAAAGGAAAATTTTTACTATATGAATTGAAATTGAGTTGTTAATCTTAATTTAATATATTAAAATAATTAAATTATATTTTTACATATTTACGTTTTGCTTCTTTTTATAACAAAAATTTTAATAAATGAATCCGATTAACCCGAACCAACCCAACCCAAATATTTCATGGTTGGTTGGGTTTGGTTTATTTTTAATAAGGGTTATTTGTTTGAAAAAAAATTACAACCCAAACAATTGGGTTGGGTCTTAAAGTTTTTCAACCCAACCCAATCCATGAACACTCCTAATAATAACATCTTTGGACAATTACCTTTTGGTCTCTAAATTTTCGATAAAAAAAAAAAGCTTAGTACAGCCCTAGTTGTATCCATTGTGTGTACAACTTAGATAGAAGTAAATAATAAGGTGTCATTTGATAATTTTTATTTTAAATTGATTTTTAGTATGTAAGGAAAATGGGAACATTGGATAGATTCAAAGTAATCATTGCCCTTTCGAGAATACGTGTTAGTCTCGATGGTTCAAAATATTTATCTTTACTATATTAAAAGTGGCTTAGATGAGAAATCCTTTTAGGACAAGTTTGGCCAAAGTCTTATTATACAATACTTAAATTTGTCTATCTGTCTCTTCAAATTCTCTCTCTTCTCCCCTCCCTCTCACAAAAAAATTCATTCTTTTTCATTAATTTGGTGCTCTATCATTAATTTTTTACAAAAATCTCCATCAAAGGCATTCAAACCAATTTTTTCTAAACATAACCATCTTTTTCATCTTAATAATAATAATTGTAAGAATGCTTTTTAAGCTGGATAAGAAGTTTAACCCCAAAAAAAAAATGGAAAAGATAAAGAAAAAGAAAAACAATAACTTTGAATCTTTTCCAATTCCATAACCAAAAATATATTATATATATATATATAATATATTATATATATATTGATTGGTATTTATTTATAATTTTGTGCAAGTTTTGTTGTTTTTTTTTTTTCAAATAGATTAAAAGTCTCTCGATCTTATGATTTTTTTTTTTTTGGCAAAATGAATTTATTTGTGAAAGACGTTATGCCATTAATTTTCTTCTTTTTTTATTTTTTTTATTATTACATGTATGAAATATGAATTGATGTAATAGATATAAAATAATAAATAAATAATGATAAATTAGAATATAAGGTATCTTGCATTCTCTCTATATATAGTGTTAGATCTGTGTTGTTGGCTATATATTTGTTTAACATTTTTGGCATGGGCTCTTTGGGCAGTTTTTAGGTTATTCCAGATTATGTTTCCATGAGAACTTATCTAATAGGTTGTTGTTCAAGATGCTAGCTTTGCATAATATTTCTTTTCTTATTTAAATTATTCTGCAGATTAGTTTCTAAGTTGTTTTTCTTTTTGGTGAATTGTCGATATTGTATGGAGATATTTTCCATCTTTTCACTGTTCTATTTAAGTCAAAAAAATATCCTGATTAGGATTGCTGCATGTATAATTGGGAGAGATCGTTTTTAAATTTTGGCATACTACTTTTTGTATGGTCTATATTCGAAGAAGAAAGAATTAACCTTAGTTTGCGGTGGTGTATTATTCATGTTGTTCTTACGGGGAATGTTTCAAAGAGCACATGCCAAAGTTAGGGGGAGCCTAAGTTCTCACGTGAAAGGAGTTCACGAGAAAAAGGAAAGACATCTTCATTGTGAGAGGGAGTCTCACACACTTAGGGAGAGCCCGAGAGTTGCTAATAATCACATACTTAGGAGGAGCCTAAGTTTGAGAGAGAATGAGTCTCACATCAAAGGGGAGCCAGGTGATTAAAAAATTACACACTACGTGTACCATTATAATCTTCGATATTTACAGATAAGTATAACGTTATAAACGTTTGACTTTCACATATTCGTGAATTATCTTTATCTTGGGTACGCTGCCCTCCAGACGTAGGTGGTTTACCACCGAACTGAGTTACTAATCCCTATGTATTCATTCTTGATTTACTATTTGTTATTAATTTGTTGTCTCTAAATTTGCTAGGACGTCTTGTGTAATATCTGTGACTTGTGTGACGAATCACTTCTAAAATTACATATAGTCTCATGCATTTAAAAATAGAGCTATTTTTAAATATAGAAAAATGAACAAAAATATTTACAAAATATAACAAAATTTCAGTATGTACAATGGTAGACAAACTGATAGACACTGGTAGAAGTCTATCAGTGTCCATCTTTGATAAATTATAAAATTTTGTTATATTTTATAAATATTTTCAGTCATTTAGCCATTTAAAATAATTTTTCTAAAAAACAATTATTTTTCCTCTGTGGCAAATTACTCATTTATGGTATGTCTCAATTTTTTTCACATTTATTTTTTTTAATTTTGTAAATATTGCATATCGTTGCATTTGTTAAGTCATGTAATTAACAAAACATGATTATGGCTTCTTTTTTTGTTTTCAAATAAATTGAAAGCATCTCTGAATCATATGACATTATGTTTATATATAGTTTCATGCATTTCTACTTTGACTAATGGTAAAATAAAGAATAATTATTTTGACATTATGTCACATTTATTTTATCTTTAATAGAAAAGTAAGATAATTGAGAACTATTGTTCTTTATATAACTAAAAAAGAAAAATTTAAACTTGCATCTAATAATGATAATAGGTTTTCCTCAATTAAAGTTAAAATAATATATACATTATCAAATAAATATTAATCGTGGTTTTATTTTAAAACTTAGCCACTGTTTTTTAAAACTTAAAACAATAACACAAAATAAAATAGATGTAGAATAAAATTTTAGAATTAAAAAAATGATATTTTAAAATTTTAAACTTATAGATAAATTATCTTACATGTGCAACTCACATTAAAAAAATCTATTAAATCTAAACAAGAAAATTGATTAAATGGGTGACGTAGCAAGATGCGTCATAAAATAATCATATTTTTAATATTTTCCTCTCTCTAATGAGCTTCTCTCTCTTTTTGAAGAAATAAAATTGTTTTGAAAGGAAAAGAAAGAGAACTAGATGAGAGTTGCCCTCAATGCCCTTACCCCCTTTTGGAAGTCAAATTTGTGACAATGGAAGCAATTGGATAGTTGAGATGTGTGGAGTTGAAGCCATCATAAGATATGTTTAGATTCACTATAAAAAAAAGTGTTTTTAAAAGAAATGTTTTTATTTAAACTCTTTTAATAAAAAAAATTTATTTAAATACATTTAAAACACTATTACAAAAACCACATTACTTGATGCTTGGAACTTTTGAGTACTTGACATTTTTTTAAAAAAAAAAACATCAAGTAACATGTAAAATTGATGAAAAATGTCAAGAAGAATTAAAAAAAAAAAAAAAAAAACAGAAGTTGGCAGAAATTTTTGGATTTTTTTCATCCCGTTTTTACTTGATGCATTTTAAATGTCAAGTAATTTGTTGTTGTTTTTTTAAGGTTTCATATATTAAAGAGATAAAAAATAGGGGGAGGTGCCTCCAAACCCCCAAATCACCCCAAATCCCCGAAACCACACCAAATACACGTCCCTCTCCCGCCATCGAAGAACACTGCGCCTCCGCCCATGCCAGTCATCGTCGTGCTATCGTGCCGAAAGAAGGGATGTTGATTAAGGTGGTGTTGATTTTCTTTGAAGAATATTTAGTAGTAAACTAATCTTAAGTGAGTTCTCCGCTTTAAATTTCATCTTTTAATTGATGAAATAAGAATAGTTGGACTAGGTAATTCAAATTCAAAAGACGGAAAGAACAAAGTAGCTACATAAAATTAGTGATATTTATTTTGTGGGTTGTCACTGTCATACCCACTCCCGAGTTTACCTCTTGCACCCAAAAGAAGGCGTGACAAGTTGGTATCATAGGGTAAGATTTTTGGGAAAGGGTACATTAGGCTAAGCATAATGATACTATAATATGTTTAATGTGTGATATATTATTGGAAACCATGCCCTGAAGAACTGGCAGACTTCACAAGCAACCACCATCAGGGACTCATGATGCTACCTCTAAGACGAAAAAGGGAGATCAGAGTGGTTCTAGTCGTCCACAAGTAAGAGCTAAGGAGGAAGAGTAGCTGTTAAGGAATTTGCTCGGTATATAGTGGAAGGATTAGGGTGAGGGTCAGTGGACCTGCAAAAATGTTTTAGCATCGAACAATTGAAGGTGTTAGGTGCCACAACCTTCGAGGAAACTACAAACATAGCCGACGCTGAGGTTTGGTTCGTGCTGATTGAAAAATGCTTCAGGGTAATGAGATGCCCTAATGATAGGAAGGTAACTTTGGCTACCTTCTTACTGCAAAAGTGAGCTGAGGATTTATGGCATATGTTATAGATTAGAAGAAAGGCAAGGGATGAACTTACTTGGGAAGAATTTAGTAAAGCTTTCCATAAACAATTCTATCCACTTTGCGACGTAAAGCGAAATGAATTCCTGGATCTCATATAAGGCTCATTGACGGTAGTCGAATATGAGCAGAAATACACTGATCTTAGTAGAGACGAGAATGAAGAAGAAAGATATAAAAGGTTCGATAAAGGATTACGTCCTGAAATCCGCACACCTATAACCGCCGATGCTGATAGATTAGAATTCTCTAAACTAGTTGAAGCAGCGATGCGGGTGGAAGCCAGTCTAGACAAGCCTACAGAGTTGAAACTCAAGGATTAGAGAGAGGAAAGTCAGAAGGTTACATTAGGGGTTTCGAGGAAGAAAATATCTAAGACTAGTTCCGAAAAGCAAAAGATGAAGGTAGAACCTTCACATGATGAGGTGCACACTCAATACCCTGGAGAATCCATCGTGAGTGTTACCCGGAAACCATGGTTCTCTGAGTGTAAGCGGTAGCACTTAGGACGATGTTATAGAAGGACTAATGTGTGGTACAACCGTGGAGAATTTGGTCACTACAAGCAGAACAACCCTCAGTCTAGACAAGACGATAAGGAAAAAACGAAGACTTCAGAAGCTTGAGATGTGGATTTACATTTCTTAAAATTAAATTCTTTAGTTGAATTTGTATTTAACTACTTGGTTTGAATATATATGTTTAATAATATGGTGAATGAAGTATTTTGACAATTTATGTTTGTTTGCTAAATATTTACTAGCAAACAAATCGGAACAGAGGAACAGAGAAATCCTTTTTGCATGATATGTGAAAAGAACCACATAAGAGAATGTTTGAGAGGGACAAACAGGTGTTACATATGCAAGCAAGTGGGACACATAGGGAAGAAACGCCCGAAATTCTTTCGATTTCTCAAACATCAGGAAATGGCAACTAGTTCAAGTAAAAATCTTCCATGTAGTAATTGTCATAGAGATGAAAAGCATCTAAAAAGTGATTTTATTACCTTCAAATTTAGAGCTACTATTGCTAGTTTTTGTTTGATTTGATATGGTTTATTGAGTGATTTCAGGAAGCCAAGCATCAGAAGCAGTTGTGTGAAAATGAGCAAAACACCCGGGGCAAAACTCCAATTTGAGCAACTATAGGTTGACAATGGAATTAGGAAGAAATCAAGGACCCAAGATCAAGAAAAGAGGCAAGTTTGGAAAGCAATTCGAAGGAGCCAGCATTGGTCAAACATTGCAATGCTGCTTCTTGATGTTGCAGGCCTAAGAGCAATTTGTAACAAGGCAGCATTGCAACACTACGGCTTCTATGCGCAGCTGGCATGATGCTAGCGCTACAACGCTGCGAGCATATTATAAATAACAATGTTGTGATAGCAGGTAGAAATGCATGTTATTATAGTGCAAAGTTATAAAACAATGCAGGTTGGTAAGAACATACAATATTACGTCCAAAAGCATTAAGTTCACAACATTGCGATCGCATGCATCCATCGCATTAAAACAGCTAACTTATGTATTTTATGCAGGAAAATGCGTTGACACAAGGCGAAAATGCGATCCAAAGATATCAACGTCCAAGGACATTAAGAGATTGCGACCGCAAGGCTATGCGATTGTTTGCACTCGCAAAAATCTGCTCAAGAAGATGGTCGCATAGAGCTGGTGCATCAAGGTGGGCGCATCTGAGTGAAAGCTTAATAAATCATGATGGAACAAAAAGCTAATGACGGTTGATTCCAAATTAAGTTGACAAGCCGTTAACGACCTACTGTAGCAAGTACACTCAACTTTTCAGTGACAATTATTCGGCGCATCAGACAGAGAGTTAATGTCATCCCATCAGTGCAATCATAAGAGAGAAGAAGCTTTTCAACCTGAAGCTCTATAAATACCGAAGGCCACCTTCACTGAAGGAGTTCGCTCAGTTT
>NW_024064153.1:1337737-1373925 GCF_009727055.1 Benincasa hispida | reverse complement strand
GTGAAAGCTTAATAAATCATGATGGAACAAAAAGTTAATGCCATCCTATCAGTGCAATAATAAGAGAGAAGAAGCTTTTCATCCTGAAGCTCTATAAATACCGAAGGCCACCTTCACTGAAGGAGTTCGCTCAGTTTACAGAATTCACTATATAGATAGAAGTTAGCCTTGTTCATAATTTTTCTTTTACTTAGAAGGCTGAAGTGAGTGAAGGGAGATTATACCGAGAGATCGTTCTGGTGAACTTGGAAGAGTTCCGAAAGCGTCAAGATCAGAGAGAGGACCAACTCCTGCAGAAGCAGGAACATCTTTTGAGGAGAATAGAGTTAATAGTGTAAAAGTCTTGGAAAGCAAGATATTGCTACCGGGCTCTCTACCCTTATTTTCCATTGTCATTTTGTAGTCTAAATCTATTTATAAAAATGGAAATTGCATCTTTATATTTGTTCACTCTCTGTACATTACACATGAGTAGCTAAATCTGTCGAATGGGTTGAGAAGCACTTAGCTAGCATAACCTGAGATCTTCATGCTATGCAATTATCTTGTATTATGTATGCGTCATTCGTCCATTAGAAATACTCGAGAGGGTAGTCTAAGGATAGAATCTAGGCTTGGAAAAGTCAGATTAGAATCTAGGCTCGGGAGAGCTAGATTAGAACCGCATAATCAAGAGATAGAAGCTTAGGAATAAGTTTTGTTTGCTATTAACGCATCACATGCATCCTAGAGATAGGATATGATTGTATGCGGTCGCTTTGTCCTTGTATGCATCTTTCGTCATCGCATAGGCAAGAAGTAGAGACTTAGGAAAAAGCTCTATAGACATTATCGCATTCATCGCATGTGTCTTAAAATTAGGAGCTATCGCATTTGCATTGGAAAATGAACTACTGTCACATGAGTGTAGCATGATCCAATAGCTTCAACGTATTCTCAGGAAACGCTAACTAAAAACCTTCTCAACCCGTTCCTCCACATACTCAGTGTATCTGTCGCATGATTACTCTTTTCTCAAATCCACCGCATACATTTTATACCTTAAACAACAAACCAACCAACACTTGATTTATTTGTTATCGCAAAATGATCTAAAATTACCATCGCATATTATCTTCCTTAGTCCCTGTGTTCGACCCTGGGCTTACCAGGCAACTCAGTAGGATTTATACTTGGGTCTTATTGAGAAAACTTGCATGCACAACGCATATTCCACCATCGCATTCTACACCATTATTTCATCGCATAAAATAACGCATCAAGTTTTTGGTGCCGTTGTCGGAGACTTCGACAATATATTGTGCTAACAGTAAATTGTGCTAATGGTAATTTTTTATTTTCTTTGCAGCTTTCAATCTTTGGCGAATTACGACCCAGAGATTGAAAGAACGTTTCGACCAAGATTGAGAGATAGCTGCCAACAACAATACAGAACTCCAAGAATGGCAGAACAACCGGAAGAGAGGGCCGCAAACGCAAATAATATAATGGCTGACCCCATCCTCCTGGTGAATGACCGCAATAGACCCTGTCTCTTATACACATCTAGATGTGTATAAGAGACAGCACCAACCCCATCCTCCTGGTGAATGACCGCAATAGACCCATTCGGGACTATGCGTTGCCCAACCTCTATGATTTCTCCCCAAGAATCATGAGGCCTACTCTTGACGGATCAAGGTTTGAAATGAAACTGGTTATGTTGCAGATGATTCAAACGGCCGGACAGTTTGGTGAAAGGCGTGGCGAGGACTCACACGCCCATCTCCGGAGTTCTATTGAAATCTGCAACACTTTTTTGTTCCCAAATATCTCTACCGAGGAGGTTCGACTAACGTTGTTCCTATTTTCCTTATGCGATCAAGCAAGAAAATGGGCTTATTCTCTCGAACCAAGAGAGATAACTTCGTGGGAACAAGTAGTTGAGAAGTTTATGAAGAAGTACTTCCCTCCGACAGAGAACGCCAGAAGGAGGAAGCTAATCACCAATTTTGAACAGGATATTGACGAATCGCTCAGCGACGCTTGGGTGAGGTTTAAGAGGCTGGTAAGAGATTGCCCACATAACAGCTTACCAGACTGCTTATAGATGGAGATTTTCTACCAAGGATTAAACCCTGCATCGCAGACGGCTGCCAATGCGATAGCAGCTAGTGGTCTACTTGATAAAACTTACGATGAGGTGAAAAATATAATTGATCGCATTTCAAAAAATCACAAGGACTGGAGAGAAAGCGATCAAAGATTAAGAATTAAAGACAGTGATGTGAACAACGGGGTCATCGCATCCCTTCAGAACTAAATGACGCTACAGAGGTAGTAACACAAAATACGACGATCCCACAAAAAATGTGCGACCCAGGAATCTTCACGATACCATGCTCAATTAGAGGGGTCAACATTGGTCAAGCACTATACGATCTTGAGGTGAGTATAAACGTAATGCCGCTATCAATCTTCAAACGATTGAATATGGGAAAACTCCACTCACGACGGAGACTCTCCTACTTGTGGACAGATCTCGAATACATCCCGAGGGAGAGTTGAAAGATGCCGCAATCTCAATTGAAAAATTCATCTTACCGGCAGACTTCATCATTCTGAACTATAAAGCGGACGAAGTTGCACCCATCATAAGGGGGAGATCGTGATGAATGTTAACGGGAAAAAGCTCTAGATTAATGTGAAACCCGAATTTTCATTTTTTCTACTTAAGCAGGTGATTAAGGGATTAACTAGGAGAAAGTTAAATCCTATGTTGACGAAAAAGGAAATTTCTAAGTGTTGAATAGATTTTCTTTGAGTAACTTTGAGTTAAGCTTAAATCCCTGAAAATTGACTAAGTGTTGGACTAGGCATTCCTTTGTAAGTAGCTTTGAGTTAAGCTTAAATCCCTGAAAATTAACTAAGTGTTGGACTAGGCATTGCTATGTGAGTAGCTTTGAGTTAAGCTTAAATCCCTGAAAATTGACTAAGTGTTGGACTAGGCATTGCTATGTGAGTAGCTTTGAGTTAAGCTTAAATCCCTGAAAATTGACTAAGTGTTGGACTAGGCATTGCTATGCATTGGCCACAAGATCTTGGAAAGAGTACTTGGGCAAAGGGAAAAATTGGAAATTTGGCTAAGTATAGAATGTTGTGTGGGATGCGTTGGAAGGAGGGAAAATTTGAAAATTTGGCTAAGTATAGAATGTTGTGTGGGATGCGTTGGAAGGAGGGAAATTTTGGAAATTTGGCTAAGTATAGAAAGTTGTGTTGATGCGTTGGAAGGGACCAATGCGTTGGAAGAAGTTGTGTTGATGTGTTGGAAGGGACCAAAGCGTTGGAAGAAGTTGTGTTGATGCGTTGGAAGGGACCAATGCATTGGAAGAAGTTGTGTTGATGCATTGGAAAGGTTGTTGGTGATGGCATGCGACTGAAGGAAGGAAAATGGAAGTGATGCGTTGAACATCCAAGAGTTTGTGGACGCATATGAAGGATGAACTCATGGAGGATATCATCCGAACATGTGGCTTGTTAGGAAGAATTCTTAAGCCTTAAGTAAAAGAGGTGGCAGCATAAGAAGACATACAAAGTTAAGGGTCATGCGTTGGTGAAAGGAGAAGAAGACACATTGGGTTATGCTGATGCAAAGATTGCGTTGATGGTGTAAGGAAGAGACACTTGGTCATGCGGCCAAGTAGGAGATGTCGGCCATGGAGCAATCTTGGACGCCTATATAGGACCAAAGACTTCATTCTTCAGATCACAACTCAAAATACATTTAAGAAGAGTGGGAAAGTTGAGGAAACCCTTGCGTTAGAGCAAAATCCATGCGTTGGACATAGAAGTTCAAAGAGGACGCATTGGATAGTGAAGTCTGGAAAGTAGCATCAACTTGGAACGAGGAGTTCTCTCAGAATACTCGTGAGTTTGACATGATTCTACAGCCATATGAAATCTAAAAGAGTCTAGTTTTCATGGTGGGGCTTCTGGATAAGAATCTCAAAGGAATCGGGATGGAGAATAAGGAAAAGATAGAAGGGTCGAGCTGTCGGGTAAGCTGGGCCAGTCTTAATTTTTTGATGATTTCGGACAAACCAAGAGAAGTTATGAGCTAAGATTCTATGGTAAGCTTCCTGAGACATTTTAGAACATGTTTTCAGAAGAAAGTATCTTAAAATAAGGTTTGGAACTATGAGTAATCTAAGCTGATATTTGAATCTGGAATTTAGGATTCAAAAGGGAAACCAAGGAAACATAATGAACTTCAGAAAGGAAAGTTCCTAACCAACCAAGGTGAGTGGTTATTGTGTGTTGTATTGTTGATATGAATTCTATATATAGGTAAATATATATAGGGGATAATGTTAAATTGGCATAATCAGGGATATGTGTTTATAGCTGATTACTATGCTTGTTAAGATATTGCTTGTATGTTTGTGTTGGAAACTGGAATTGTACCCGGGAATATAGTTAGCATGCTTGAAAAGGTACTTGGCGGGAAAAATATGTGGCTTCGATCGACGGAAATATTAGTCAAGTTACCTAAGTATAGCTAGCTGGAAAATAGTCGATGTGCACATTGGCGGGATAATAAGGTACAGGGAAAGTTCCACGGGAATTGTTGTCGTCTTAGTATACGTGTGAAAGTACTGGGATGTTTATATTATGTGATAACCAGCGGTCAAGCTGGGTTGGTTGTTTTAACCAGCGGTCGAGTTAGGGATTGTCCAACGGTTGGGCTGGAAAATAATAATGAACTTGTGGTAATGTTCTTGTTGACTATGCATTACTTTTCCAAAAATATATTTTTGTTGACAAATTATTTGTTTATCTAAAGGCACACTCACTGGGCTTTATAGCTCATGTTTTCCATGTTTTATATTTTACCCCCCCCCCCCGGGTAGCGGAAAGTGAGGAGTTCCAGGGTGCTGCTAAGGTCAAGGTCTGCCACATGCCACTGTTACACTTCCGGAGGGTTTTACAGTTGTTGTTGTAAACTTTGTTGTTAAGTCTTTGAATTGTATAAACGTTACATTGTTGTAATATAAGATGGGCCTACTTAATCAGTTGATTGTTGAATTTATTCATTGGTATCAGAGTTAATTTCGCAAGAGTTATTAGGCAGTAAGTATCGACCAAAGGGTTGATAACTACTGTCAATCACGCCCTTTCTCAGTCGGAGGGTGTTCTGGGGTGGGCTGTGACAATTAAGGTATTAAGATCCCAGAAGACCGAGAAAAGAAGAGAAAGTCGTCGTAGACGTAAAAAGCCCAGATTGAAATAAGCAGTCTCTGTGTTACTATGCAACTCAAACTCATCAGGGACGCAATCCTTTTGGAATATCCTTTTTTTTCTATCAATGATTCATGAACTTTTGTTACCTTTCTTTTAACTGTTATCGTATATTTGTCTTTATTATAAAAAGAGAGGGGGGGGGGGGGGGGGGGGAGAATGCGATCGTGTTGAACGATCATAGTAAACGATTTTGTTAACTTTTTTTTTTTCATTATTTAACCCTCTCAATGTTTTCTTTGCAACAATCGTGGTGAACAATTGCGGAGGAGCTACACGTTAAACACAACTACTTTATTCCGCCACTGCAATCAAAGAAAATAGTTAGTCTTAAGGAAGGATGCAATCACAAATAATGAGGGCGACAGAGCATATTTGGGGTTGTATCTCTCCTTGACTTTGTTTTATCCAAATTTTGCACTATCGCATCACATTTTAGCTCTAAAAATTTTATCATTGCATCCTCTTTAGTCAGCACAATTATTTAACATTGATTAATTTAGTAAGTCACTACATTATTTCTCCTTGCCAATTATGATTTCAATGATGAAACACATGCTTTTATTTTTTTGTATATACTAGAGTCAACTTAATTTTAGGACAGTCAACTCAAAAATATTTCTAGAAGTTAGTAGTCTGTTAGCTTTCTTTCAAACTGACTTTTTACAAAACTTCCTAAGAGCATCGTATGACTTCTTTCAATCTTTCAGCAATGGGGACATTGCTGTGTTTTTAATTTGGGGGTGCGGTATCATTTCAACCTTCTATTTTTAGGTTCTAAAAAAAAAATCATAACGTTACGATCGGATCCTACTTGTAGTTGGATGTCTGCATAACACACGTAGGGGCAAGCCAAAACGAAGGTAAAAATCGTGATCAACAACATAAATAAATGATCGCAACTCCGCTGCCAAATGGGCATGAGTTTAGAATGAGAAAGAGTGCCTTGCTCGTAGTTGGATGTCCGCATGACACACATGGGGGAAGCCAAAACGAAGGCTAGGCACTTGGATCAGCGCAAGGTCATATAGAAAAATAATATGTGTCTAAAATACGCAAGGATAAAAATCATTTGAAAATACCCTAGGAAAAAGTATTTTTTTTATGAAATAAATCATAGTAAAGTTCTTTTGAAAGTTAAACTTGCGGTCCCTAAATTTTAGAAATATTTTAAGAGGCCTGGATAAAAATTAAGGAGATTTTGGTGCATAGGATTTGAATAAGGCATCCTTGAGAAATCTAGGAAAGAGAAGGCGGTCGACTTTCTAAAGAAAATCTTTAGTTTATGCTTGAGGACAAGCATTGTTTAAATTTGGAGGTGTAATAATGGGCAGAAATGCACGTTATTACAGCGTAAAGTTATAAAATAATGTAGGATTGCGATGGTAAGAACATACAATACTGCGTCCAAAAGCATTAAGTTCACAACATTGCAATCGCATGCGTCCATCGCATTAAAACAGCTAACTTATGTATTTTATGTAGGAAAATGCGTTGACGCAAGGCAGAAATGCGATCCAAAGAAATCAACGTCTGAGCACATTAAGAGATTGCAACCACAAGGCTATGTGATCGTTTGCACTCGCAAAAATTTGCTCAAGAAGGTGGCCGCATAGAGCCAGCACATCAAGGTGGGCGCATGAGTGTAGCATGATCCAATATCTTCAACGCATTCTCAGGAAACGCTAGCTAAAGACCTTCTCAACCCATTCCTCCGCATACTCAATGTATCTGTCGCATGATTAATCTTTTCTCAAATCCGCCGCATACATTTTATACCTTAAACAAAAAACCAACCCACACTTGATTTATTTAATACCGCAAAGTGATCTAAAATTACCATCGCATACTGTCTTCCTTAGTCCCTGTGTTCGACCCTAGGTTTACCAAGCAACTCAGTAGGATTTATACTTGGGTCTTATTGAGAAAACTTGCATGCATAACGCATATTCCACCATCGCATTCTACACCATTAATTCATCGCATAAAATAACACATCAAGTTGTGTCACCAGAAAAAAGGCAGAAAGAGGCAGAGCCGATTTTGAGTGATTTTAGTCTGTACAAGATTGAATTATAGTAGTTCTGATCGTTTTTGGTGGAAGACTCGAGATTTCGATTAAGAGTTGATCCAAGTGAAGGAAATCAAACACGACGATTTCCATGAGCAGCGGAAGGATCATTCCAAATTACAATCGTATATGAACATCACAATTACAATCACAAACGGAAACAAATGTTTATGCGAAATACAAAGATTATAGCATGCCATACAAATGACCAAGGACAAGAGTAACATACTTTTGCAAACTCATCACAAAGCTCCTTGATCACGAATGCTCGATTACAGGTACACAGCAACACACGAACGCTCGTCCAACACGACTGCTACACTACACGAACACCGCGCACTCGAACTAAGCGATCACCAAGGTCACGAAGACCCCAAACACCACGAACGGCCTCCACAGAACCTCGACAGTGTCAAGTTTAGTATGACACTACCAAGAAGGCTACCTTGGCATTCTCAGTGTGAGAATCTAGAGGGTGGGCTCTGTGTGGACTTGGTTTGAGGCAGAAAGTAGGAGAAACACAATTGTGTAAACGATTGAGCAAGTGGGAGATGGACGAACCTATCGTATGGGTCGATGTCTAATCATTTAGGAAAAGTTAAGTGATCGTCTAGCAAAATCTATGCGATCATTTAACTCATCGTTTAGTTGGGTGTCTATCACCTACTAACACTTCACAATCATTTAGCTAACTCCAAGTTGTTGCTTAGTAAATCTCATCTACTTGACAACATCCCATGAGAATTTTTCTGAGAGAGGAAATCTCAAATTCACAATTTTGAAAATATTACTAAAAGGACAACATTTTTCCTTTTATCTCACGGTTACCATGAAACTACCAATAACCTCCCACTCAATTTTTTATTAGGGAAAAAGAGTTAATTATCCAATAATTAATATTATTATAAATATAATTGATAACCAACTGATCATACTATATTTATAACATATAGTTTTAATATTTCATCTCATGAAACATACAAACCATAGCTCTTTTTCTATTTTATGGAATTTAATGTAAATCTCATTTACATTAATCCTCCAAAATGTATCTCATACACCATACCGATCATATCATATATAATCGAATTACATCTTGTCAATTTGAACACTTCAAATCAACACCAAGAACTGATCCTTAACTTGAATCCATTGAGCTACCAAGGGGACCTTATGGACCTGTAACTCGAAGCTCCAATGGTACGTGAATAACTGACTAAACTCTTTAGTCACGAGATCCACCATCCGTTAACTGCCAGACACTCCACTAAAGATCGACAACTCAACTCTTCTTACCCCAGATATATTATATGTCCATTTTAACCAATCAGTAGTGTGACAACCCTTCACAGATCGCTCGTAAGTACAACTTAGCCAATAACCGTTATGCCCCTGTAGTTACATCTAACTCCTTAAGTACCACTGAATCCTCTAATGAACATAGGTCATAGTCCTACTATGACTGAGTCCTCTCTTCCAAAGAGAAGTTGTGGCCACTATGTTCAAGCCTCGGAATCAGCCCTTAAGGGAGCAATCTCTCTACTTACCCCTACTTCGGGGAAAGAGTGAATTCTATCTTGTGTTTTAAGTTCCCAGCTCCCAAATCAGACAAGTCCTCGAGAAGGTAGGTATGTTGAATTACCAATCTGGCCACTCTCACCCATACTAATCGAAGGACTGTCCTCAAAGGTAGGAGTTTCCAAAACACTCAGGATTGAAGTCGTGTCACCTAGGGTCGTTTAGGTGAGATGTAAGTCTCCAGTATCAATGATGTTATATACAGAGTCTTGTCATCTCGTGGTCTAGTCTTATACAAAACTCTTTGTATAGGACACCTCTGCTCGCATGTCTCCATATGAACGGTCAGGATCTACTATCTGTAGTAGTTTACAGCACTTGGAAACCTCTACAAAGCGAGCCATATCCATAGTGTTACCAGGATCACGTATCCCAC
The DNA here is from genome assembly GCF_009727055.1 of Benincasa hispida. Lineage (NCBI taxonomy): Eukaryota > Viridiplantae > Streptophyta > Magnoliopsida > Cucurbitales > Cucurbitaceae > Benincasa > Benincasa hispida. The sequence continues at coordinate 1,364,623 of NW_024064153.1, read as the reverse complement.
ATTAATCCTTATACTACATACCTACTTAAGTTATCACTTAATACATGATCCACTTGTATATCACATATACATGCTTAAGTTTACATAAGATAAACATGGAACTTTGCTTATTGGATATGAGTAAATGCAAGAATGAAATAACAGTTATTTTATTCAAAAAACAATGTGTATCATTACAAACAACGAGACTCCGAGAGAATTAGGACACCAATCCCAACAATCTCCCACTTATTCTAATGCCTTGAGAGACTAATGTACAATACAATATAAAACATGTACAATATATAATAAACTAGGGCATACCCCAGTATCATCTCCCACTTGCCCTAGATAAGATGTCGCATGTCACGCAGACCCAGACTCTCCAGGTGACCCTCGAACACTTTAGTCGTGAGAGTCTTTGCAAAAGGATCAGCAAAGTTGTGCTCCAACGTGATCTTCGTGACTATCACATCACCGCGTTGTACAATCTCCTTGATCAAGTGATATTTTCGCTCTATATACTTACCCCGATGATGACTCCGAGGCTTCTTTGAATTTGCCACAGCCCCACTGTTATCACAATAAAGTGTGATCGGCAAATCCATATTTGGAACAACTTCCAAATCTGAAAGGAATTTCCTCAGCCAAACAGCCTCCTTAGCTGCTTCACAAGGGCTACGTATTCGGCTTCCATAGTGGAGTCTGCGATGCATTCTTGCTTGATGCTTCGCCATGCTACAGCCTCTCCATTCAGAGTGAACACTGACCTCGATTTGGATTTGCGAGAATCTCTATCGGTCTGAAAGTCAGAGTCTGTGTATCCTATAAGGATCAGATCCCCATCTCCATACACAAGCATGTAGTCCCTCGTTCTCTGAAGATACTTGAGGATCGTCTTGACCACCGTCCAATGATCAAATCCTAGATTGGACTGATACCTACTGACAATCCCTACTACATAGCAAATGTCAGGTCTGGTACACAACATTGCATACATTAAGCTTCCTAAACTGAAGCATAGAGAATCCGTCTCATCTTCTCAACCTCTTGAGGTATCTTAGGACATTGATCCTTAGACAAAACGATTCCATGCCTAAAGGGTAACAATCCCCTCTTGGAATCCTATATCCTGTACCTGATCAACATTTGATCGATGTACGATGCCTGAGATAGGGCTAACCGTTTGTTCTTATGATCCTGAATGATCTGTATCCCTAGAACATATTGTGCCTCACCCAAATCTTTCATTTGGAATTGGGCAGCTAGCCATTTCTTAATGTTAGTCAGATACCCGACATCATTCCTAATGAGTAGGATATCATCCACATACAGTACTAGGAAAGCTAACTGAGCTGTTGATGATCTTCTTGTATACACAAGGCTCATCAACATTCTGATCAAAGCCAAATGATTTGACTGCAGTGTCAAATCTGATGTTCTAAGATCTAGATGCTTGTTTCAGCTCATAAATGGACCTATTAAGCTTGCAAACTTTTTGCTCTTGATATGAAACTATTAACCCCTCTAGTTAAGTCATATAAATGGTCTTCTTTAGATTACCATTAAGAAAGGCAGTCTTGATGTTCATTTTTCATAATCATAAAATGTGGCTATGGACAAGAGAATCCTGATAGACTTGAGCATGACAATAGGTGAGAAAGTTTCCTCATAGTCAACTCTCTCAACCTGGATATAACCCTTTGCCACGAGTCGAGCCTTAAAGGTTTGTACCTTTCCATCTACACCTCTCTTTCGCTTATAGATCTACTTACACCCAATAGATCTTACCCCATCAGGTGGATCAACAAGCTCCCAGATGTTATTAAAGTACATAGACTCCATTTCCTGGTTCATGGCCTTAATCCATTCATCTTTGTCAACATCCTCTATTGCTTTCTTAAAAGACAATGGATCCTCGACCCTATCATTCAAAATGACGTTTTGGGCTTCAGTCAAACCCATGTAGCGATCTAGTGGGTTCATAACCCTCCCACTACGTCGAGGCCATCTCAACTCTTGATCTGGTTGACTAGATGTTTCGACCTCAACAACTCTTGTTGATCTACCGACCTATTCAACAACTTTTTTTGAACCCTCAGCAGTCTCAGTCTCACTAGAAATCTCACGCAAAACGAGCTTACTCCATGGTTTATGATCCTGCATGTGGTCTTCTTCCAAGAAGAAAGCATTTGTAGAAACAAACATTTTATTCTCACACGGATCATAGAAGTATCCACCTCTCATTTCCTTGGGGCAGCCTATAAAGAGGTGATAACGGGCAGAAATGCACGTTATCATAGTGCTAAGTTCTTAAACAATGTTGGCTTGCACTGATAAAATATGTTAGATTGCGTCCAAAAGCATTAAGTTTATAACATTGCGGCCGTATGTGTTCATCGCATAGGAATAGTTGATTTTTGTATTTTTATGCAGAATATGCGTTGACGCAAGGCGAAAAGAGCAATCACAAGAGATCCAACGGATAAGCATAGCATTACCGCAAGGCTTTGTGGTGATTTATGTTCGCTAACATCTACTCAAAAAGGATTGCCGCATAGAGCCGGTGCAACTTGGTGGGCGCATCTGGGTGAAAGGCATAATTAATCACGATGGGACAGAAAGCTGATGACGGTCGAATCCTAATTTAGTTGACAGCTGCTAACGATAACAAGTACATTTAGCTTTTCAGTGACAAATATTTGGCGCATCAGTCGAAGAATTAAAGTCATCCCATCTGTGCAATCAGAAGAGAGAAGCCGCCCTTCACCCCCGAGCTCTATAAATACCAAAGGCATCCTTCAGAAAAAGGGTTAACAAGTTCACCAGTTCACTAATTTAGGAGCTTCAGTCGTGTTCATAGTTTTCTTTTATTTTTAAGGCTGAGCAAGGGAAGAGTAGAGACGTCGGAAGATCGCTCAAGGCAACTCAAGAGAGAACTCGGAGGCACAAAAGCAGAGAGCGGGCCGACTCTCGCGAGAGCGAGATTATCTTTTGAACACGAGGAGAAAGACAGTGTAAAAGCCTGGACAGCAAGAGATTGTTACCAGACTCTTTATTCTCTTCTTGCATTGTTATTTTGTACTTAACTTTCTATTTATACAATGGAAGTCCTTATTCTACATCTGTTCACTCTTTTCGCACGCATGAGTAGCTAAACTTGTCAAATAGGTTGAGAATAACTAAGCTAACATGACCTAGAAAGTTTATTGCTTGTGATTATCTTGTGTTATATTGTGCCCAACATCCCTTTAGAGCTACTCGAGAGAGAGTCTAAAGAAAGAACCTAAGACTTGAGAGAGCTAGGTTAGAATCTAGACTCGAGAGAGCAAAATTTGAACTACATAAATAAGAGATAGGGACTTAGAGATAAGCTCTGTTTGCCAACCTGCATCACATGCATCCTAGAGATAGGAATGATATTATGTGGTCTCCTTGTTTGTGTGATATCGCATAAATAAGAATAGAGGCTTATGTGTAGGTCCTATAGACTTATCGCATACATCGCATGCGTTCTAACATTAGAAGTCGTAGCATTTGCATCAAGAGATGGTTTACTATTGTATGTGTGTTGCATTATCACATAGCATGAACGCATCCTAGGAAGTGTTAGCCGAAATCCTTCTCAATCCATTCACTGCATACTCATCGCATCTCTCGTTTTATCAACTCTTTTCGAACTTCGCCGCATTTTTTTATTTTCATTACTACAAAGTTTTCCTGAAAATTACCACCGCATATTGTTTTCCAAAGTCCCTGAGTTCGACCCTGGACTTACCAGGAAACTCAGTGGGGTTTACACTTGGACTCCACTGAGAAAAATTGAGTGCTCAACGCATTCCATCATCGCAATTCATCCATAATTCCACATCATAAAATAACGCATAAAGGTAAACCTTCGAACGTGATTCCAATTTCTTTGGGTTAGTCACAAGCACATGTACCGAACAACCCCAAATCCTGAAGTGGCATAAACTACCATTACGACATCTCCACCATTCAAAAGGCGTTTCAGAAACACTTTTCGAGGGAACATTGTTCAGGATATAACACGCAGTCTCCATTACAAAACCCCAAAACGAGTCTGAAAGATGAGAGTTAGGACGCAATCCCATGTTTTATTACACCATTACGCAATCCCATATATTCCAGAACTATATAATAAAACATGTCGAACAAGGTTCTGTTTCTTCTTTCTAATACACCATTTTACTGAGGTGTACCAGGGGTCGAGAGTTAGGACGCAATCCCATGTTTTATTATATAGTTCTGGAATTAGAGGTCCATATACTCTCTACCACTATCAGATCGTAGTGTTTTTATCTTCTTACCTAACAAGTTTTCAACTTCAGCCTTATACTCCTTGAATTTGTCAAGGGCTTCAGACTTACGTTGCATTAGGTAGAGATACCCGTATCTTGAATAATCATCTATGAAAGAGATGAACTATTCATACCCACCCCGAGCTCTAACATACATCGGACCACAGAGGTTTGAATGTATAAGCTCCAAGGCTTCCTTGGCTCTATAACCTTTTCCAGTAAAAGGTCGTTTGGTCATTGCCTTCGAGGCATGATTCACATACCGACAAGGAGTTTTCTTCTAAACTCTTTAGAAGTCCACTTTTCACCAACTTTTCAATCCTATTGAGGTTGATGTGACCTAACCTTAGATGCCAAATATGGGCATTTTCCTTAGGAGAAACCTTTAGTCTTTTAGCTGTTGTTGACGTACTAAACATTTCAGTGTTAAACAAGGCTTTTATGACTAACGACCTTAGTACATATAAGTTACTTTCCATTGAACCATAACTAATCTCCATTCTATTTTTGAAAATAAACACTTTATTCTCAAAAAAGAAGATGGTATACGTATGTTCAATGAGACAAGAAACCAAGATTAAGTCCCTCTTAATATGAGGAACTATGAAAACTTGATCTAGTAACAGATAACGTTTCTTGTCAACAAATAACTTCAACTGCCTACAACAACATCTCAAACAACCTCATCAGTACCGACTCATAGAGTCATCTTTCCTTGTGGCAACATATTCTAGAAACTGAATCCTTGGTAAGAGAAACTGACATGATTGGTAGAACCCGAATCTAAGATCCAGGAAAAATCATCATTCTCTACCAAACACGTCTCCAAGACCAATAAATCAGATTTACTGCCTTTCCTCCTCCTTTGGAGAGTATGTGGGGTCAATGTCAAAATAATTGACACTACTGGTTTCGTCATCCATCCCTTTGTGCTCGACAAGTAAGAACTGACGTTCAAACAAATCTTGCAACGAGTTTATGATCTCGCGTGCAATGACAATGTACTCAACCCTTTTGGCCAAAACATCAGGTCTGTTAGCCAAAATGTGAAGTCGAGCCAATAAATTAGCCTTCATTCACACCTCATATGCATTACGAACACTTCGCGGTACATCAAGAGTTGGGACTTAAGAACACTCCTCAACCATGACAAATTTGAGGTTGTTTGCCACGAAATACTTTTCACAATTCTTTCCACTGTATGTATTCGGTCATATTAAAAGCACTAAACAAAAATACTAACGAGTTGCTGAAAAGAAAAACTCGTTGACCTACGTTAGGTTTTAAGCAAGTACCCATTGTAAAACAAACAACATCCAATAAGGTTTTAGCAAAACTAATATGAACCCTGTGTGACATCTAATTTTGCAATGATTGTAAAACCTGAACCCTAATTACTATAAGTAAGAGTAAGTAATGCGATGTCTCCTAATGAGTTAAATGAAGCCATATTTTAGGAGGGTTAGAGGATGGAAGCAAAAAGAAATAAGCTCTTGTGTAGCTAAATGTAAACCCCGAATTCTAAGTTCCTAAACAAGTATGTTTAGCCAAAGAAATGATATATTAAATATTTAATAAGTGAAAATTCTTGTTATTTATAGAAGTTGTGGAGAAAGGAAAAGAAAAGCACATTAAATAAGGAAACTCACTTATTGGTTTGGCACGTGGCGGTTAATCCTTGAATTCGGGAGATGGCAGGAAGATTAAAAGGAAGAGGAAATTCGAAAGCTTGGTTTCGACAATCTACATGAGAAAATTTAGTGAAATCGATGTCATTTGAAAGCTGGAAGAATCTAGTTTTTAAGAATGTCTTGTCGAAGAAAGATTGTAGGAGAAGAAGAACAGAAAGTGATGAAATTATAGAAGAGACAGAATCTCGGGTTAATCAGGGCCCGAGGTGAAGATGAAAACTCTAGGCCAAAATATAAGGATTTTTTGGCTGAAATTTTAAGGTAAAAAAGTTACTCAATTCTAAACATGTTTGTAGACGGAAGTTTCTTCAAAAAAGGTTTGGATTTTGAGTTATGAATTTTTAAAGTTGTAACAGAGAATCTATGCATAAGCAGACAGCTACTTGGGAAGAACAAGCAAACAACTCACCGTGGAGATTATAACGAGATTTTGTGATGAGGATCTCGTAATGAAGGAAATCTCGCTAATTTTGTGATGAGGATCTCACTCTAGATGGGAATCTCACTAGAAATTGGGTTGAATCTCGCTGGAAAGATGAGTATCGCTAGTATGAAAGGATCTCGCTCATGAGGAGGATCTCGCTCATGAGGAGGATCTCGCTCATGAGGAGGATCTCGTTCATGAGAAGAATTCACTCATGATGAGTATCTCGCTGGTAAAGCTGTCTTTGAAGATGAAAGTTCTATTTGAGGTATTTTGCTAAGAATTCTAAGTAGTTTAATCGGGAATTATGTCATTTCAGGCCAAGAAGAGCTAGAAGAGGCGTATAACCCGTTAAGAGGCCAACGAGCTGTGAGTGACTATGTGATGAATTGATGTTTTAATGATTTAAAAAAAATGATTTCCTTGAAGTTATTTCTCATGCTAAGTGTTAGAAACTATGATTTCTTTGAAGATATTCCTCATGCTAAGTGTTTAAATGAAGTGCCAAGTAACGTATTTGTGAAACTGTTTCTCATGTTAAGTAAAGCATGTTTTCCATGGAATTGACATGATGTAAATATGTTATCTTGTCCAAATACTTTCAGCATGTTTAAGTAACTCCATTTTTATGATGAACTAGTATGATGGATGAACTAGTATGATGATTTAAGCACTAAGCCTTAGTGTTCAACTAAATGTTTATGACTAGTTTTACTTAAAACGTGATACCGAAGGACATTTGAGAAGGTATCCGCCCAACTAGATACCGAAGGACATTTGAGAAGGTATCTGACCAACTTGGTACCGAAGGACATTTGAGAAGGTATCTTAGCAGCTCGATACTGAAGGACATTTGAGAAGGTATCTAAGCAGAAGTACCCAAGGTATGACAGTACTCAGTCATAACCACGTGCATGTAGGTAATACGACGTCGAGGGATTGAGCAAAAGGGTTCTCCCCGACTAAGGTTGACGTTGAGGGTTAGATCTAGTAGTTCACTCTCAACTAAGTATAAAGGTAGTCATATCTTCTCCTAGGCTAGAAGGATAGTTTTGGAATTGCTAATGCTTATAAATGTTTATCAACGTATGATGTTACTAATGTATGAGTTTTCCAAGTATGTTTTCCATATCTAACGCATGTTAATAGTTTTTACAAGCTAGTTCAACACGATTTAAGCCAACTTATTTTATAAAGTATGAAGCATGCATTAGGGTTAAAACTAAGCTTGATGTGCTATGTTTATATACCTAAGATTGCTAAAGTACATGCGTTGATGTTCCTAAACACAATGAAGAGGAGTACTGGAGGTAAGAAAGGTATCTGAATAAATGTACCTAAGGTGTTGACGGTACATAGAAACCTCTACGTACACGTGGGTAGGTTTGAAGGAGAGGCCGAAGTATGGGTCTCCTAGGCCATAAACTAGAAAAGAGGGGCCGAAGCATGGGTCTCGTGGCCGATAACAGACGTTGGGAGCTAGAGCGAGGTATGCTTGTTCTCAACTAAGGAATAATGATTTTTAATGGTGTTTAAGAGTCGTTATCAATGCTAATGTTTAGAGGAAGTTGCTTGAGATGCCCATCGATATATTTTTAAAGAGATCGACATAGGGGTCACTCCTAGCCATAGCTCAGTATGAAGAGATCGAAGTAGGGGTCTCAATTAAGATTCAGGTTTCATATACAATGGTTGTAAAGGTTTTATATACACGATTGCTTGGTATATTTTAGTTCCAGTATTATGTTTTCGAGCTTTCAGTTTAAGCATGAGATTTATGTTTTATTAATTCACTCACTGAGTTTCTAGCTCACGTTTTCAAATATTTTTTTTCAGGTAGTGGTCAGTTCCCAAAAGACTATTTTGTTGTTGCTCTGCCACTCAAAGAAGAAAGTTGAGGGAAGCGTAATTGAAGACCTATGTTAGTTAGTACACATGTGTCTGTCTAGTGACTAGTATTCTTGATGGGGCTCACTAGGTTGTATTATATATGTATAAACAATACTGCAAAACCCTGTAATGTAAATGTGTTAAGTTCTGAGTTATTATGTATGTATTCAGGGTTTGAGCAAGGTTTAACAGGTAAGATAGGCAGTAAGTGCCAGCAAAAGGGTTGCTAACTGTTGCAGTCACCATTCCATCCAGGTTAGGAGGGTAATCTGGTACAGGGTGTGACAATGATGCTTCAAAGGTTTAGGACAAAAGCCGCCGAAAGGAGGTCAATTATCCCTCCTCTGAATTGAGAAGTCCTCAACCAGTCATTAATACCAGAACAACTCTTACTCCTATAACGACTAGCCATCATTGATTTGGTCAAGAGATCATTAAATTACTTAACAATCTCCCGTAAGTGTGACCTGCCATTTTAGGCCCTAGAGATCCGCCCCAAGCAGCCAATCCAAAGGGAAAAAATCTGATTGGGGTAAAACCTAAAGCGACCCTATCCATTTATGAAGTTCACTTTGATCTTGACCAACTACACAAAACCCATCCGAAGGGGGATGCTCCTAGGGCGCCACGAGGGAGTACAAAATGATTTCACGATGTGAACCAATAATAGAGACCATAGGACATGTTGACACACGCCCTTCACCCACTTACTATAAACATTCTCTCCGTCCACCTTGATATTGACTCATGCAAACACCATCCGAAGGGGGATGCTCCCAGGGAACCACGAGGCCAAGCATGAATCTCACGGTGTGAACATACAGGGAGAAACGTGAGTGAAATCATAGACATATCAGATAAATCTCTTCTTCCCACTGAGTATTTTATAACCTAGGGTTTAGTTTACATAGAAAAATACGGCTAAGGATTTTAACTAAGTGACTTTTAGGTTTTCCCAAGAGTAATTTTTACCTTGGATGGTTAAACAACTTTTGATAATCATCCATTAAACTTTTTAACGAAGTCTTTGACCAAAATGTCGCATGCTTGTTGAAAATCTATCTAATTCACCTTTCTAGGTAGGGATTTTTACGTTTCCGCCAGCTTAAGAACCCTAGCCTAGTCAGAAACCACCTTAGACAAAAGGTCCCTTATAGATAGATTTAAAACAAATTTAATCTTTTATGTCGATCAATTTAATCCTATTAAACTGATTTTAAAAGATTAATCTAGGTTACTAAACTCTTTAGAACCATTTTAACTTAGGTCTATCTCAATCCAATTTTAAAACCTTTTTTAAAAAAACTTGAGTTCACCATAAGTCTGCATGCAACTCTTTCTTATTGATTTTAGTTCTAATTTCCTTTATAACACTTATAAATAGAAACAACCAAAATCACAATGCAAAGCTAAGACACGCAAGGCCTTCATAATGATTATAAACAGCCTAAGTGTCATGCTCAATGCATTGTTCATTTATATGCTTAATGCATTGTTCATTCATGGCTACTTCTTTTACATAACAATTATACCAAACAGAAATGAAACAAGCACAACATGCTTCCATTCACCCTTAGACTATAACACTTATAATAAAAGGATGATGCATGATAATGCTCACTGCATGCAAAATATAACTCTTATATTTCATGATGCATGCGCATGCTTTCAGGTAATTTCTTCATGCTAGATTATAACATTTATAATACATGATGCATGAATGATTGCACAATCTAACGTGGGTTTTAAACTATATGTCAAACACTTTACAATATATGCACCCATACATCACAAGTATAATAAACAAATGTTGATGAATCGGGTAGAATTGCCTTAATCCACAAAAATAAAGCTAACAATTACAAAACCAAGGAGTCTCCGGTTCAAACAGACGAACGGGGTCTTGAACCGCTCGGGTGAAGCAACGCGTCTCCAACCATCATGTACTAAACTCCCCGCGATCGTCTACACAAAAGAACAAACACTTCGCTATATCGCTTACCAATGCTCCCAGAGCTAAACGATCGTTTAGCAACGATCGTGTACCTTGTACTAAGCGATGAAGCCCGGGGTACGCAATTGCCTAGCACGCTCTACACAACGCAACCTTACGCAATCGTCTAAACAAGTATGATGCGGCAAAGCATTATCGCCTAAACAATCGCTTAGTGAACACCTTAGTATCATATACACATGATCGTGTAGGTAGGAACTAAGCGATGAAGCAAGCTAACTACACGATCATCTAGCGCCGCCTTTTACTAAACGATGAGCATCAAATGCTCCCACTACGATCGTCTACCTCCAACGCCTACGCGATAGAGTAAACAATTTACCTCCATCGTTTAGCATTAGCTAAATGATCGTTTAGTAAATACTATACGATCGTATAGAAAAATCTACACGATTGCTTAGATAAATCCCAATGATTGTTTACCTTAGGCTACACGATACGACCAACTCTTGGTCTTCTTCCTTGTTGAGAACCGCATCTCCATGTTTCAAAACTTCATAACGAACGACTCGACTAACTCAAACTCTTCGAATTACAGACTCGATAGCATGTTAATTATGCCCAAAAACATAGGGGCCCTTACAAATTAACATTTTGTAATTAAAGAAAGCTTTAAACAAAGGCAATTAAACCCATAAACATTCATAAACTCCACACAAATGCACTTAACAATTAACCACAAATGCAGAAAACCCACCAAGACTGTAAAAGAAGTTCAAAACCGAATTGAAATTTAGAATATCAGAACAACCTGGCTCTGATACCAATTGAAGGAAATCAAACACGAGGATTTCCATGAGCAGCGGAAGGATCACTCCAAATTACAATCGTATATGGACATTACAATTACAATCACAAACGAAAACAAATATGCAAAATACATAAATTACGGTATGCTATACAAATGATCAAGGACAAGAGTAATACACTTTTGCAAACTCATCACAAAGCTCCTTGATCACGAACGCTCGATCACAACTATATAGCAACACACAAATGCTCGTCCAACATGACTGCTACACTGCACGAACACCACGCACTCGAACTAAACGATCATCAAGGTCACGAACACCACGAACGGCCTCCACAGAACCTCGACAGTGTCGAGTTTACGATTGAGCAAGTGGGAGATGGACGAACCTATCGTATAGGTCGATACCCAATCATTTAGGAAAAGTTAAGCAATCGTCTAACAAAAGCTATGCGATCGTTTAACTCATCGTTGAGCTGAGTGTCTATCGCCTACTAACACTCCACAATCGTTTAGCTAACTCCAAGCTGTTGCTTAGTAAACCTCATCTACTTGACAACATCCCATGAGAATTTTTCTGAGAGAGGAAATCTCAAATTCACAATTTTGCAAATATTACTAAAAGGACAACATTTTTCCTTTTATCTCACGGTTACCATGAAACCACCAATAACCTCCCACTCAATTTGTTATTAGAGAAAAAGAGTTAATTATCCAATAATTAATATTATTATAAATATAAATGATAACCAACTTATCATACAAAATCCTCTACTAGATGTATCTCATACACCATACCGATCATATCATATATAATCGAATTATATCTTGTCAATTTGAACATTTCAAATCACACCAAGAACTGATCCTCAACTTGAATCCATTAAGCTACCAAGGGGACCTTATGGACCTATAGCTCGAAGCTCCAACGGTACATGAATAACTGACTAAACTCTTTAGTCACGAGATCCACCATCCGTTAACTACAAGGCACTCCACTAAAGACCGAAAACTGAACTTTCCTTACCACAGATATATTATTTGTCCATTTTAACCAATCAGCAGTGTGACAACCATTCACAGATCGCTCATAAGTACAACTCGACCAATAACCGTTTTGTCCCTGTAGTTACATCTAACTCCTTAAGTACCACTGAATCCTCTAATGAATGTAACTCATAGTCTACTATAACTGAGTCTTCTCTTCCAAAGAGAAGTTGTGGTCACTATGTTCAAGCCTCGGAATCAGCCCTTAAGGAAACAATCTCTCTACTTACCCTTGCTTCGGGGAAGGAGTGAATTCCATCTTGTGTATTAAGTTCTCAGCTCCCAAATCAGACAAGTCCCTGGTAGTTAACAGAATCATGTGTGGCTAAACTCTATTATTCTAAGGTGTTTGTGGACTTTAGGGAATGTTACTTTGAATACTAAATTTACAGTTGATTGATTTTGCATGGATTTCTAAGTGTTTAATGCTTTTGATTAACTGGCCATTAATTGAATGAACCTAAGTTAATTAGATGCCTTGAGAGAGAGTTTAATTTACTGGACCCAATAATTTGGATTGTTATTCGAAACTGCATGATCATGAATTTAGACTAATAAGGGATGCGATTGAAGGATTTTAACACTGTAACTATTCAAGCGATAGAAGAGATTCGGGTTGATGGGTAGTTATTAGGAGGTTTGAGCTCGAGATAGGATTTCCTGAATTTAGAACTTCTAGCCTCAATCTATCAGTTTCAATCAATTGCATGTCATATTCATTGTATTCCCTAAATGAAACAACACCCTGGAATCTTTTTGCTTTGAATTTGTTCTTATGTGTGTGATTTAGTTTTCATTAGTCATCGTTATAAATAAAATTCATCTTTTGGGTTGCCTGAATAAAATTAACAAAGAATTATGATAGCTAAGTTTAGGAAAATTTTGCTCATTCTGGTCCCTGAGGCCGATACCCTATTTGGAATTTATTACTTCGATTGTGTATGCTTGCACATCGCATCAAAAGACCATAAAAAGGGCCAGGAGGGAAGAGAAGGACTGTGTTTAAAATGCGAACAGCTAGGACATCATTGCAAGGACTGCCCAACCAATAATTTAGGTAGTTCGAAGCAAGCTTAGAAAGGCTACTGGTATTAGAATACCAAGGGTTGTATATTTGTAAATAAAGGTGTAATCTATAACATCAGTAAATTGAGCAATCAATAAAAGTTTCTGTAGTTAATATGATCTAATTTCAAGGACGGAATTTTTTTCAAGGAGGATGGAATTGTGATACCCACACCTTTATAAGATTCCTTAAGAAGGTTAAGTCTCTAAACTGTGCTTTAAAAGGAGAAAATTTTCTAAGCGTTGGAAGCATAATAGGTTAAAAGTCCAAAATTTGGCCAAGTATGGGAATAGGCGTGGGGTGTCTTAGGCGTGGACTTTGTCATGGCATTGATATGGGAGCCATGAGAATTGGTCTTGTCATTAGAGATTAGACAAGTCCATTTGATGGCTAAGTGTTGACCAAGCGTGGATGTAAGGATGCAGCCTAAGCGATGTTGTGACAATAAGCATTGAAGGTGTGCGAGCCAAGGTGACAATGTTAGACGCATAAAGTCACTATGCGTTGAGGTGCACAACTAAGTATGGAACCAAGTGTTTGGGTATTGTGCTCGACAAGGCAAGAGCTGAGCATTGAGTAGCATGAGTGGGTTGTTGTGCAATGGCATGAGGTTGAGCGATGGTGATAGCCTTAGGCAAGGCGATGAGCTAGGCAAGTGTTGGTTTAGGGGCATGCGGCTAGGAAAGGCGCTAACAGACGCGCGAGAGCAGACCAGTTGATGCAAGGTGTTGCATACAAGGGGCTACACGGGTATGGGCGCAAGGCACTGAGCACGGAGGCGGTGGGAGTGCGTGAGGCTTTCGGCTAGGAGCTATGCAATGCCAAGACCACGCGGTGCCAAGAAGCTATGCAATGACAAGACCACGCGATGTCGAGGTTGTTGGGCTAGGTGATGGGGTGACTATGCGTTAGTGGGATGAGCCATGCATTAGTAGGGTAAGCTATCCGTTGAGTCCATGCGATGCCTAGAAGCAAAAGTCACAGTAAGAGAGGTTAGAGGTTTGCCTTAGACTAAGCATTAGGTAAGTTGAATGCATGGGGGAAAGTTGGATGCATAAGGTGGTTTTTTAATCAACCATGCGCTCAACATATGCGTTGATGTGAGGAGTTTTGAAGGACAAGTCAGGGGACAACACAATAGATACTTGGCTTTACCAAATGAAGCACCGGACAACCAAAAGAAGGACGTGGGTGCATATTAGAACATGCAATGGAGGCATATGTATTAGACATGGTTTGAGGAAGACAACTCAAATTACATGCAAATAGGAACTGGTATGGAAGTAGGTGGTGATACAATGAGGCGAAGACACTCTAAAATTTCATAAGGAGGAGGTGTTGTGCGTTGGAGCATCCTAAAGGCCTATAAATACCTCAATAAAGTTTCATTTCAGCTCATAACACAAATTTCCTTCAAAGAAATTTAGGAAGAGTGATTGAGGGAAAGTTTGGGGAAGACTTTGCGTTGATAGCAAGACCATGCATTGATCAGGAGGACCAGAAGGTACAAGTGTTGTCCCAGCGTTGAGGTTATACTATAACACCAAGTTCAAACGGTGAGTGCTTTCAAACTACTCGTGCTAATTAGGTTATTCTTGAGACACAGTCTCAGAAATTGAGTGTAATTTCTGTATGAGGGCTGCTATAAGAAAATTCTTAGAGGAATGCTGTAAAAAATGAAGGAAACCGAGAGATGTTTAAAGAATTTGGGGCAAAAGGGTAAGGTGGAGGAATCTTAAGGTTCTGAACCCTAAAGTTAGAATCTGAAGCTTATATTTTAAAGTAAGTACATTAAGAAATTTCTAAACAAGATTTTTTAATGAAGTGTCTTAAAATAAGGTTTGGATTAATGAGTAATCGGAGCTTCAAAATGAATCTAGAAATTAGGATTTGAAGAGGGAGAAACTGGGGAACTTGTGAAAAGAGAAGGGTTGCTACAAACAAATTGTGAGTGGTATTCTTTTAAAGTCTTAAACATATCTTTTAGATTATATGTTTATGTTGTGAATGAGTAGCTAGAACAAAAATGAAAATATGTGGCCGGGATGGTCAGGGGGTCAGCAGACTTAGTTCCTGAGCCCAAGGCAGAATCTCATGGGATGGTCAGGGGGCCATGAGGCCTAGTTCTTGAGCCTGTAGGAGACACCTCATATGGGATGGTCAGAGGGCCAACAGGCCTAGCTTCTGAGCCCATAAGAGGGGAGACTATGTGCACATAGGAGATAAAACGGACATGATGAGTATTAGTTTTAACTATCTGCCGCATGTGTAGGTAGGATTGAGAACAGACTCGTCCAAGATTG
Organism: Benincasa hispida; assembly: GCF_009727055.1. Lineage (NCBI taxonomy): Eukaryota > Viridiplantae > Streptophyta > Magnoliopsida > Cucurbitales > Cucurbitaceae > Benincasa > Benincasa hispida. Next base: position 1,349,136 of record NW_024064153.1, on the reverse strand, counting down.
AGATTTGAGTATTAACCTCATAATGTGATATGCTTTTATTGTTATGAGTTGAAAGAAACTCGTTAAGCTGTTACCATTCACTGAGCTTTCCAACTCATGCTTTTCTTTTATGTTTTTCTTGCATGTAGCAGAAGAGTCCAGGTTACTATGAGAAGTCGAGGTCTGCCATAAGCTAGAATGTCATTAGTATAGTTGTAGCAAAGGTGGGGCTAATGTTGTAAAATTTATCGAACTTGTGTAAACTGATTTTCAAAATAAGTTATGCTTTCAGTTGTTTTCTTAAATATTGTTGCGAGTTTATTGTTTTAAGCAAGCTAGAAGAGTTAGGCAGTAGATATCACACAAGGTGGTATCTGTTGTCATCACACCTTCTTTTGGGTGCAAGAGGTGAACTCGAGAGGGGTGTTGTTCAAGATTGAGGTTTGAGTATTAACCTTGTAATGTAATATGCTTTTATTGTTATGAATTGAAAGAGACTCGTTAAGCTGTTACCACTCACGGAGCTTTTCAGCTCATGCTTTTCTTTAATGTTTTCCTTGTAGGTAGCAGAAGAGTCCAGGTTGCTGTGAGAAGTCGAGGTCTACCATTAACTAGAATGTCATTAGTATAGTTGTAGTTGGGGTGGGGCTAATGTTGTAAAATTTATCGAACTTGTATAAACTGATTTTCAAAATAAGTTATGCTTTCAGTTGTTTTCTTAAATACTGCTGCGAGTTTATTGTTTTAAGCAAGCTAGAAGAGCTAGGCAGTAGATATCACACAAGGGTGGTATCTGTTGTCATCACACCTCCTTTTGGGTACAAGAGGTGAACTCGGGAGGGGTGTCGTTCAAGATTGAGGTTTGAGTATTAATCTCATAATGTGATATGCTTTTATTGTTATGAGTTGAAAGAGACTCGTTAAGCTGTTACCACTCACGGAGCTTTTTAGCTCATGCTTTTCTTTAATGTTTTCCTTGTAGGTAGCAGAAGAGTCCAGATTCCTGTGAGAAGTCGAGGTCTTCCATTAGCTAGAATGTCATTAGTATAGTTGTAGTTGGGGTGGGGCTAATGTTGTAAAAATTTATCGAACTTGTATAAACTGATTTTCAAAATAAGTTACGCTTTCAATTGCTTTGTTAAATACCGCTTCAAGTTTATTGTTTTAAGCAAGATAGAAGAGTTGGGCAGTAGATATCACATAAGGGTAGTATCCATTGTCATCACACCTCCTTTTGAGTGCAAAAGGTGAACTCGAGAGGGGATGTGACAATCACTTTGATACCATTTTTCTCTCTCTTCAATAGGCGTTTTTAGGATCTTTAGGTTGAATTGCACCATAGATGGGCTGTTGATTAAGGTGGTTTGATGGTTGACCTTTTCCTTTAGGGTATCATTGGTTAATTGGAGCTTTTTTTTCCTTAAGTCTTCTTAATTTGTTTTGGTTGTTGTCATGTGCTACTATTTTAAATTGAATTAGTAACTTAATTGATCAATTTTTTGATTAAACAAGAGGACATGGTTAGGGTAGGAAAGAACTCCAAGTAGCAGCCAAAAAGATGAAAAACAGCAAAGAAAAGAACTCCAAATTTTTTTGTGTTATTTGCACAATATATTTCTTCTAATTTTACGGGATGCAACTAATTAAGTTCACCTAGTGCTGATGGATGCCATAGTTTTCTTATGTAAAGCGATAAGTAATTAGAAGAGTTTTCTGTTGACTTTTTATTCGGAAGTTCAAAACAGGCATTGAACTAGCAGCGGTGCACACCTATAATTGCATTGGTGAAGTTAGGGGTGTTCATGGATTGGGTTGAAAGATTTTTTTAGACCCAATCCAATTGTTCGGGTTGTAAATTTCTTCAACACAAATAATTCTTATTAAAAAATGAACTCAGCCCAATCCAACCATGAAATATTTGGGTTGGGTTAGTTCAGGTTAATCGGATCATTTGTTTAAAATTTTATTCTAAAAAGGAATATGTAAAAGTCTTATTTAATTATTTTCATATATTGAATTAAGATTATCAACTCAATTTCAATTTATATAGTGGAAATTTTCTTTTTAAAGTGCAAAAAAACTACTTTTAAGAGTTGTTGAAGAATAAATTATTAAAAAAATATTAGAATTAAATAAAATTGAATCAATATATGTATAAATAATTGTGTTATATATAATAAAAAAATATATTTTAAAGTTAATATTAAATTCGGGTTAGTTCGGGTTATATTAGGTGAATCCATGAACCAACCCAACCCATAAAATTTTCATTTATTTGAATCCAACCCAAACCGCACGAGTTTGGTTGGGTTGATCGGTTTTTTTTATTCTTTGGATTTTTTTAACATCCCTAGGTGAGGACATTTCGATTGCTTTCCCCATCAGTGGAAGGTACGTTAAACTCATTTATCATATTTGTTATTGCTCCCTTATCCTTATTGATTTGTGTTTGCACTGTATTTAAATTTTATGTTCATCATATACTTGATTCTCCATGATTACTTATTGAGTGGGATTGAATTTATTACCTTTTAACTAAGAATATGAAAATTTTAATATTTTTAGTTAAGATTTGTTGGGGTTTTATTTGTGATTTTTATTTGAAAGGTTGACAGTGCAAACAAACATGGGATTCTATTTAAAGGAAGGAGAAATGGTTTTCAGTATTTCTTATTATTTTATGCTGGATTTGGTAACTTAGTTGATCAATTCCTCAAGTTAAATACTAGTTCAAGGTGGTTTCATAGTTAGTATTGAATTTCATTGGAAATTTTGAAGGAAATCTTGGTATATAAAGAAAACTAGAAGCATTTTAATTTCCAATGCTCATATTTGAACTGTGAAGAAAACTAGTAGCACTTCTGGAAGCTGAGAGGGATGACATTTTAATTTTCAATGCTCATATTTGAACTATGATTCACTTTCATATTCTTATCTCTTTGATCAAGTGATAAAAAGTGATGGACATGTAACTGTTATCTTACTATATTGATCCTTTTTGAGTTTCCAAGAAGTTTATGATCGCACAACAACATTTGCTCTACTCAAAGGCTAAATGGAGATCAACTTGCTCTATAAGTAACTAGATTCTTGTTGTCTTCTTGGTTTATTTTGTAGGATTCAGATAAAGTTAGTCTCATTTGAATTTTCATTGTTGTTCATTGTTTGTTTTCAGATTAAGAAGAATATAATGCTAATATTGAAATTTAACTGCTGTTGTTATTTGAGTGATTACCTAATCTCTATGTTGCTGAATTTTTGTTGTTACTTGAGTTATCTAATCTCTATGTTGCTCAATCATCAAAATTTGAAATGGTAGATTGAAGTGGTTTTGTCAATATATTAATCTGGTAAACTTATTTGTAACTAAAGTTAAATGAGTTAAACGTGAAGCTAATTATAATGCTAAGTTTGATTGGTTGTTTAGACTTAAAGTTATTTGTTTTACTATTTTCTCTTTTGTTTGTAGATTTCAAGGAGTTGAGAATAATTCTAATGAGGCTTTGACTTTGGAGTTACACAGTGTTGTGATGCTTGGAGGATGGTGCAGTCTCTCTTTCTTATTATTACATATGTGATAACTGGTAGAAATGTCAGTTATTAGAAGCCTTTTATTTAGAATTATGAGGGCTAACAAGTAGAAAATGCGGTGATAATACTTAGAATTTGTGAAAAAATGAGTTTTGCGTCGATTAGCACCTAAATCCTCACTAATCCCAATATTATACGTTATTCCGTGCTAAAATGTCTATTTTTGTAGCTATCGCAAGACTCAAACGCATGCGTTGGAAATAAGCAATCGTAATCAAACGCATGAGCTGAAGCCAGGCGACTGCAATGACAAACACGTGCTGAAAACCGAGCTATCGCATAGACGAATGCATGCGGTGATCGCATGCGTCCATCGCATGGAAGTTGCAGTGATCAAGCGAATGCGGTGATCACTTGGAGATTGCGGCCACGGAGTGACAACCATAATAGAAGGGCGATCACAAGATGGATAGAATGCATTGATACTTCAGTTGAATCAAGCTCGGACGCATACCGTGGGAGTATCAAAAAGATAAGATGATGTGACATTGCCCATACCGTAACAAAGGCAGCAGTGAGACATAATTCAATCATGATAGCTATCGGCATTTAAACTCTATAAATAGCCCCTTGGACCTTCATTTCAAAGCAACCGAACTTCTACCTCAAGGCAGAGGTTTGCGATTATAGATGAGAGCATGAGCGATATTTTCAGTGAGAATTCTTCATCTCCACAAACCAAACCGAGTGACGACTGGAGCTTTCGCCGGAGATAGAGCTCGAGAGAGATATCTCCACCATTCATCCATAGCACCACCAGCAGCCTTGACGCATAATCTTTCATTTCTCCTCTGATCTCTGTATTGTATTACATTTTAGCTTAAGATATTAAGACATTTTGTAATCAATGCATATCTTGATTCCTTCAATACCATCTTCTTCATCATCTTTATCTTTATCATTGTTTACCTTCATCGTTTATTTATTAAAGACGATCGCATACTTAATCGTGTAGCCTAGAGATAGGACGCATATAGCAACCCACCGAGAGGTGTGTGTTGCGTGAGTATAGTGAGCAATCCTCTTTGCTAGGTGAAAGGTTGTAGCAATGCTTGTCGATAGGTTGTTGCAATGCATGTCTATAAGCTAATTAGCCGCATCTACCTGCCTAAGAAGGTAAGAGATGGAACGCACTAAAGCAAAGTATGCATTGTTCCTAGAGATAGGCACGGTCTTATGTTCAACGCGCCCATGCACTATAGAGATATAGTCATGCGGCTGACCACCGAGAGGTGTGTGATGCGTTAGTGTGACAAGCTGGGATTACTCGAGCAATTTAAGATAATAAACATTACTATGCGTTAACGGTTGTTGTGTATCTACCAATTCTCATCGCAAGTCTCCTATTGCTCAATCTGTTTAGTTAGGAGTAGGAGTAGTGTATAAATCCATTAAACTTCTTCTTTTTACTTTTATTCATCGCCTCAAACGCATTGCTTCACAAGCATTATCGAGTGACAAGTCCTTATGTTTGACCTCGGATACCCGAGAAACTTGCATTCTCGTTATACTTGGCGAGAAGGCAAGAAAACTTGTGATAGGAACGCATGGTCATTGCATACTAGATTAATGCATTTTCATTCCAACGCATGACCTACGACGCATGGGCATAAACACATAGCTTAAGCATGTACAACGCATGAATGCGTGCAATAACCCCATCATCTTTCCTTATCCAACAATATGCTATATGTTTCATGATGAAGGATCATAACTCGTTTTTTGTTATTAAGTGTATTGTGTCCAAATGAGTTTTATTCACTTGTTGGGAGAGATAGTTTGTTACTTTTAAATTATTCATGAGGTTGTTAGTGTTGTAATATTGAGAGTATTAATATATAATTGTAATTTTGGAATTATTCATATAAATGTTAGTTTAGTAACGTTGTAGATATACAATTGTGAGTATATATATTATTTGTTTATATAGTTGACAAGATTAGAAATGTTGTTTATTTGGTTGATGAATATTGTTTGTCTTATATATATCAATGTGATTGTTGGACCACAAAAGAGGAGCAATTATAATTTCAAATAGTACAATTTTTTAAGAAAAAAACACATACAAACTTGACAAGCAAAACGTATAAAATATTCATTAAGTTGTCAGTTTTTTTATGTCAAGAAGAAATTACATTTGACAAGTAAAAACTGTCAAGTTATGAAAACTTTGATCTATAATAAATGTCAAGAATTTAGATACTTGACACTTAAAATAAATTAACAAATCTCATATACTTAACGGTTATAACATATTAATTAAATTACACCTTGACACTTTCAGCCAGTCAAAAAATTCTCTTATTCCTGACACTAGATTACTTGACGTTTTTAAAAACATCAAGTAACACTGATACTTGACTGCAAAAAAACGTCAAGTAACACTGATACTTGACTGCAAAAAAAGGTCAAGTAATACAATTTCTGTAATAGTGAAAATATTTTAGAAACTATTTTGAGTGATTGTCAAACACTTCAAAAATTTTTAAATTAAACCCTTGTAAAGTTAAACCAAACGCACTTTTAAAAATTTTAAGTTCACGCCACATTAATGTTAAACAGAAAGCATTGAAATTCATTGGTCAATACTTGTTGATTTGTCCCAAAAAGAAGATTCAGAGTTTGAAATAAGCCATTGTGAAGCTATGAGTTTGGCTGGAGCTATTTCAATTTCATTAATCTTGGTACATGTGAGCAAATTTGAACAACATGTGGTATGTACCATAACTTTTTTTATTTAATATGACACATGAATTTCACTTGTGGAGGGGAGTCGGAAACAGTATTTGGTTGAAAAATAAGGAGAGAACAAGAGCGAGGAGAGGGGAGATGGTTGAGAGAGAGCAAAGGAAAAAGATCATTAGAGAGATGAAAATATTAAAAATATAAAATTTTCCGACTCATCTTGCCATATAACCCATCTAGTCAATTTTGTTGTTTAAACTTAATGGAGTTTCTAGTAGAAGATCTTTTAAACCTATTTTGAAACCTCAAGGACTGAAATGACCAATTTGAAATGTCAGAGATTAAATGCACACATTCTTGAAAATTATGGACCCAAAGGATAATTTTCTCTAACCTACTATAGAAATAGAAAGCCCTTTATCCCTTTTTCATTTTAACTTTACTATTTGGGATTATGTACGTGTTACTAAAAAAAATTAATATTTAGTGTGATTATTTCGATTTTTTTATTAATATTGTTAGTTTTCAAATATATATGAAAATATAGTTATTATTCATCCTTGTCTCTTTAAATCACAACGTAGAGAGAGTGGTACTAACATCCCCACATTGATACATCTCTCAGTAAGTTTTTAAGTCATTCTACCTCTTGCCTTGCTGATGGAACTCGAGACATATGCAGCGGAATTATGATCTAATTACACTCTAATTGCTTTTAAATTAAATGAAAATAGCATGCAATTTGAAAGAAAAACAGTAATTAAATTTACATTTGTAGCTCCCGAAAATCACTCTTCCTCGCTGAATCTCGACCCGAACACGAACGGACCACCACTAGAGTTGACCTACTATCCTCTGAACTTATAACCGGGTTGTGGGACCCAGTGGATGAAGAAAACCGAGAGAGAAAAAGAGATGGAAAAAATAAGATCGAATTTTGGGTTTGGGTTTTTCCTTTGTTTTTTTAGCCCAATTTTGAAAAACTAAATTTGACAAATTTGCAAGAATTTTAAATCCAAATTCAAAAGCCCAATTTATAGAAAAAAATCATGCAACAATTGCATGAACCAAATCCATAAAAACCCAACACCTATAATCTACTATCTTAGTGGGCTTAATATCTCCACTATAAACCAACACCTAGCACACTATTTTCTTAGTGAAATTATCCAACAAAAGTTTGGATTTTCCCACTAACTTTAGACAAAGGGCAAAATAGTCATTTGGTCAAAGTCAAACTTTGACCAAAAAGTCAACATTTTGACTTTTTATGATTTTTTCCGTGTTGACTAATTTTGACCTTCGAGCATGAATCCGCATTAATTTTCTCGAAATTCAAATCACATTTGAATATAAGGTCGGTCAAAGTTTGACTTTTCAAAGTCAAAAGTCAACTCTTTGACTTTTTACATCTTTGACCATTTCCATTATTTCCGAGCTTCCGAATATGAACGTATTTATATTCTTGATATTTAAATCACATTTAAATATTAAAGATGTAATCTCTAAACTGAAAACCCGACCACTATATCACTAACTTGTCGGTTTCTCTCTCTCTCTTTAGCCTCTGTTAATCGAACAATGTCGAATTATTTCTATCATACGTGTTCTAAATTTATTCCATATTGAGCTAGTAGGAGACCCGTAATGGACCTATAGATACATGGGCTCCAACGATTTAGAGTTAGTTTGGCTAAACTTCTTTAGACGGAGCTAATCAACATTTCCTTAAGTTAAACAGGTCATTCCACTATAGTCCCGTAGTTGCACTCCCTTCACTATAGATATATTTGTGTCCATTTGATATAACCATGATTAGTAAGCTAATCCTTCACAGGTTGTTCGTAATCTCAGCTGGGTCATAAAAACCGTTTTACCCCCAAGACTACATCTTGCTCCTTAAGTTCCACTGATTCTCTAATGAACAATTGGTTTAAGGTCCAACCTATAACCTGAATCCCTCTCGGGCCAAGGAGAGGTGGGGCCCCTTGTTCAAGACCTAGATTTAGTACTAAAGGGAACAACCTATCTACTATCCCTATAACGGGTAGGAATGAATTCCGTCTTGCACCCTATGTTCCCAGTTATCCACCCGATCTTACCCCTGAAATGGGAGGCTTATTGGGCCAGCAATGATGAGCTGCCTCACCTTTGCAGATCTAAGGATAAATCCGAGTGAACAGAAGTTCATAGTTAGCTCAGGATTAAGATTAAGTTACCTAGGTCATCTATTAACGAAATAGTTAGTTTTATACATAAAACGGCATTTAGAACGTAAAAAGTGACTATTTCTTGGTTAAGTCTTATGCAAACTCATTGCATAGGATGCCCCCACTTATATATATCTCTATATGAACGATTCAGGATCATATCATTTGTACTAATTACAAAGTGGGCCGCATCCATAGTGTCCCCAGAATAAGGCGCCCAATCTTATTCATATACTATAGACCATTTTGGCTATATATTTGAACTTGATCCAAATTTATGTCACTACATAAAGTTCAAACTACATTAAATAGCCTCAGGACCTTAGTTTATTGGATTCAAGATTACAATTTCAATAACAACTTTATCGAAAAACAAAACAGAATATGTTTATTAATTTACAAACTATGAGTTTTAGGACTTAAAATCCAACAAACTCCCACTTAGACTAAAACTCCTAGTGGAGTATCACAATGTTGAGTTTAAGTGAGAAACATATGAGTACAATAAACATATGAATAAAATAAACTAGGGCATATACCCAAAAGTTCTCCCACTTGTCCTAGTTTACAAACTTCGTAGACCTAAACTCTGTAGGTGACCTTCAAACACTTTAACCGTGGAGGCCTTTGTAAAAGGATCAATAATGTTTTGCTCAGAAGATATCTAGGTTACTACAACATCTCCACGATGTACAATCTCCCGGATCAGATGGTATTTGTGTTCAATATGCTTGTCGCAATTGTGGCTTCTTGGTTCTCTTGAATTTGCAACTGCACCACTATTATCAAAATATAGAGTGATAGGCAGATGCATATTTGGAACGACTTCCAAATCTGTCAAGAATTTCCTCAACCATACTAATTTCTTTGTTGCTTCACTAGTAGCTATGTATTCAGCTTCCATTGTGGAGTCCGTAATACAGTTTTGCTTCACACTTCTCCACACTACTGCTCCTTCATTCAGAATGAACATTGATCCTCATGTAGATTTTCTTGCATCTTTATCGGTTTGAAAATCAGAGTCAGTGTATCCAGTAAGGATCAAATCCTTAGTACCATACACAAGCATGTAGTTCCTCGTTCTCCTGAGATACTTGAGGATATTTTTAATGGCAGTCCAATGATCATATCTAGGATTGGAATGATGTACCGTACTGACGTATTCTCCACTGCGGTACCATATGTTCACGTAACATTTGCAAACATCAGGCTCCCTACTGCGGAAGCATAGGAAAATGTGTTCATATCCTCAACCTCTTGAGGTTGTGCTTAGGACATGATCCTTTGACAAATGAATTCCATAGTCTGTAAGGTAACAGACCTCTTTTGGAATTCTGCATCTTATACCTAGACAACATTTTGTCTATATAAGTTGCCTGAGACATGGCTAGTGTTCTGTTCTTGCAGTTCTGAATAATCTGAATCCCGAGAACATACTGCACATTTCCTAAATCTTTCATTTGGAACTATGTTGCTAGCCATTTCTTGATGTCAATTAGGTAACCTACTTCATTCCCAATGAGTAGAATATCGTCAACATATAAAACTAAGAACGATATAGTAGAATTGACGATCTTCTTGTAAACACAAGACTCGTCAACATTCTGTTCAAAGCCATAAGATTTGATCACAATATCAAATCTTATATTCCAAGATCTAGAAGCTTGTTTCAACCCATAAATAGATTTTTGAAACTTACAAACCTTTTGTTCTTGACCCTGTGCAATAAACCCCTATGGTTGAGCCATATAGATACTCTCCTCAAGATCGCCATTTAGAAAGACCGTCTTGACATCCATCTACCAAATTTCATAGTCATAAAAGGTGGCAATGGATAAGAGTATTCTAATCGACTTAAGCATGGCATCGGGAGAGAAAGTTTCTTCATAGTTCACTCCCTCTCTCTGGGTATAACCCTTTGCCACAAGTCGTGCCTTAAAAGTCTGTACTTTACCGGCTTGGTCTCGTTTTCTCTTGTAGATCCACTTACAACCAATTGGTTTTACATCATTTGGTGATCTACAAGTTTCCAGACAAAATTGAAGTACATATACTCCATTTCGAGGTCCATGGCTTTGACCCACTTATCACGGTCCACATTTTTTGTCGCCTGTTTATAGGTCGATGGATCCTCTATGCCGTCATCAGGTATGACGACTTGTGTTTCTGTTAAACATAAGTAACGGTCAGGCTGATGAACAACCATCCCACTATGTCGAGGCCTTCTCAACTCTTGAGAAGGATGTGACTGACCAGATGTACTAGTTTTATGTACTACTTTAGTATGAACTAGTTCTATCTGTAGCGTCTTTGGAAATTTCATTCAATACTAGTCTACTGCGAGGTTGATGACTTCTTATGTGGTCTTCCTCTAAGAATGTGGCATTTGTCGATACAAATATCTTATGCTCTTGAGGATCGTAAAATAGACCACCTTTTGTTTCTTTTGGATAACCTACAAATAGGCTTAGTTTTGAACGACGTTCCAATTTTTTAGGATTTTGCACTAACACGTGTGTCGGGAATCCCCAAATCCTACGCCCTTTCCATAGTTGATAAGGTGTTTCTGAAACACTTTTAGAGGAAACGTTATTCAAAATATAGACAGCAGTCTCTAATGCATGTCCCCAAAAGAAATCAGGTAACTTAGCAAAGCTCATTATTGAGCAAACCATGTCCAACAAGGTTCTATTTCTTTTTTCAGATACACCGTTCTGCTGTGGCATATTAAGTGCAGAGAGTTGTGACTTGATTCCATATTCTATCATATAGTCCTAGAATCTTAAGTCCATGTATTCCCCACCTCCATCTGATCGTAGTGTCTTGATTGTTTTACCTAACTGGTTCTCAAGTCAGCCTTATATTCTTTGAACTTTTCAAAAAAATCAGACTTGTGATGCATTAGGTAAATATGACCATACCTTGAATAATCAT
>NW_024064153.1:1334515-1337436 GCF_009727055.1 Benincasa hispida | reverse complement strand
TCTTAACTTATATAAGTTGTTTTCAAGTATAGTAGAACAAATTTGAATACCTTTTCTGAAAATGAACACTTCATTAACTTCAAAAGATATTTTATACATTTATTCCATAATACAAGCGATAGATATTAAATTCTTCTTCATAAGAGGTGCATACAAAACATCTTTAAGTATGATATATTTATCGTTGAAAAACAACTTCAAGTCTCCCACTGCTTCGACCAAAACAACCTCTTCTGTTCCAACCTTGAAGGTGATCTCGCCTTCTTCAAGCTTTTTCCAGGAACTAGTTTCCTGAAAAGAGAAGCAGATATGATTAGTGACTCCTGAATCCAATATCCAGGTTGAGGTATCATCCTCTACTAAACATGTCTCAGCAACTAGTAAATCATATTTACCTTGTGCTTCTTTCAAGGTAGGGGCCTGAGGACATTCCTCAGTTAAGACAAATCTCAGGTCATCTATTACTAGTATTAAATTCAGATTTGTTTTCCATGTTGAGTAATTATTGCCGTTTAGTTTCTCGAAACCTAAGAGTTGATCTAAAGAGCTAGTCGTGCTGAAAAGAAAAACATATCCTTTTTAGTAAAAACATTAATCTTTTAAATCCAATCAAGTTTAGCAAAAAAACTAATAATGTACCCTTCATTATTATATTTTGCAACGATATTCAACGGTTTAGAATAACCTTCACCGAGGGGTGATCGACTACTCCTCCGTTGAACCAAGACTATCTTGACTAGATACTATCACCAGAATAACTCTTATTCCTATAGTAACTCAGTTATCACTACTTTGGTCAAGAATTTACTAATACTTAGTAATTCTCGTAAATGTGACCTTCCATTTTCAGACCTCAAAGATCGGAATCATTATGCTCCCGAAGTTGGAAAGACAAGAATGAAAATGGACCTGAGAGTCCCTATCTATTTCTAGAGTTCGTGGAGTTCTGAATCCTATAATATAGCCCTCCGATTGGTAAGGTCGCTCCAAGACAGACATGCAGGCGCATTATAGGAATCTCACGATGCAACCTAATGGAAGAAACCGTAGGATGTGTTGACACATTTCCTTCTCCCACTTACTATGAACAACTTCCCCTATTCACCTTGGTATTAACTCATGCAAACACTCTTCGAATGGAGTCCGCTCCCAGGGTGGCCCAAAGCCAAGCATGAATCTCACGATGTGAACTCTTAGAGACGCTAGAGCTAAAAGTACATTACTTCTCTCCAGCTGAAGTGTTCTAGACGGTTAGGGTATAAAATACTAAGCGATACATTTCGACTAACTAAACATATCCTAAGTCTAGGTGATTCATCCGAATATAACTTTTATACTGGATTTTTAACCTACGATGTCTAGGTGATAAACAAATTTTATTACCTCACACCGCTCACGCATGCTCATAAAATTGGTTTAACCTAACTCAGATGTTATTCTTTCTCTCCGGAATCAAGAAATTAAAAAACCTAATTTCCAAATCTATTGCATTAACAATTACACGACACCTTTTCACACGTATTAATCTGTCATAACATGTGAGCAATTACAAATTTCCATGAGAAATTAAAGAAAAAGCAATGCCAAAATCATAAAAATCTTTAAGTCCAATTTCATTCAAACTTGAACAGAAAGGAAAAAACACCACAAAAAGCATTGAGTGTAATTTTAGCATGCTCTGATACACATGATGCGAACTCGAGACACATACGCAGCGGAATTAGGATTCTATTACAGCTCTAAATTGCTTATAAATTAAAGGAAAATAGGAGCAAATTTAAGGAAAAAACAGTAATTAAATTTACATTGTAGCTCCTGAAACCGCTCTTGCGTCGCTGAATCCTCGACCCGAACACGACGGGTAGACACCACTAGAGTTGACCTACATATTCTCTGGACTTAGAATCGGATTGTGGACCAGTGGGATGAAGAAATCGGAGAGAGAGAATCGAGATGAAAAAAATAAGATGAAATTTTGGTTTTGGGTTTTCCTTTGTTTTTTTAGCCCAAATTGTTGAAAAACTAATTTGACAAAATTGCAAGAGTTTTAAATCCAAATTCAAAAGCGTAATTTATAGAAAAACTATGCTCAACAATTGCATGAACCAAATCCATAAAACCACAACTATAATCGCCATATCTCTAGTGGGCTTAATGTCTCCACTAATAGCAACACCTAGCTGACTATTTTTGTTATGGAATATCCAACAAAAGTTTTGGATTTTCCCACTAATTTAGTCAAGGGGCAAATATAGTCATTTGGTCAAAGTCAAACTTTGACACAAAAAGTCAACATTTGACTTTTTATGATTTTTGCCGTGTTGACTAATTTTTGATTTCCCTGAGCATGAATCCGTATTCATTTTCTCGAATTCAAATCACAATTTGAATATAAGGTCGGTCAAAGTTTGACTTTTAAAGTCAAAGTCAACTCTTTGACTTTTTATCATCTTTGACCATTTCATTATTTCCCGAGCTTCCGAATATGATTCGTCATTCAATTCTTGATATTTAAATCACATTTAAATATTAAAGATGTATCTCTAAACTGAAAACCCGACCACTATATCACATTACTTGTCGGTTCTCTCTCTCACTTAATCCGAACAATTCGATTATTCTATCATATGTTCTAAATTTATTCCATATGAGCTAGTAGGAGAACCTAATGGACCTATAGATCAGGGCTCTAACGATCTGAGATTAGCTGGCTAAACTATTTAGACGGAGTTATCAACATTCCTTAATTAATAGTTATTCCACTATAGTCCCGTAGTTGCATCCCCTCACTATAGATAATATTTATGTCCATTTGATATAACCATGATTAGTAAGCTATCCTTCAAAGGTTTTGTAATCTCAGCTGGTCAATAAAACGATATTAATATACCCCAAACTAATCTTGCTACTTAAGTTTCCAT
>NW_024064153.1:1237146-1333437 GCF_009727055.1 Benincasa hispida | reverse complement strand
CACTGATTCTCTAATGAACAATTGGTTTAAGATCCAACCTATAACCTGAATCCCTCTCGGGCCAAGGAGAGGTGGGGCCCCTTGTTCAAGACCTAGATTTAGTACTAAAGGGAACAACCTATCTACTATCCCTATAACGGGTAAGAATGAATTCCGTCTTGCACCCTATGTTCCCAGCTATCCACCCGATCTTACCCCTGAAATGGGAGGCTTATTGGGCCAGTAATGATGAGCTGCCTCACCTTTGCAGATCTAAGGATAATTCCGAGTGAACAGAAGTTCATAGTTAGCTCAGGATTAAGATTAAGTTACCTAGGTCATCTATTAACGAAATAGTTAGTTTTATACATAAAACGGCATTTAGAACGTAAAAAGTGACTATTTCTTGGTTAAGTCTTATGCAAACTCATTGCATAGGATGCCCTCACTCACATATCTTTATATGAACGATTCAAGATCGTATCGTTTGTACTAATTACAAAGTGGGCCGCATCCATAGTATCCCCAGAATAAGGCGTCCAACCCTATTCATATACTATGGACCATTTTGGCTATATATTTGAAGTTGATCCACATTTATGTCACTACATAAAGTTCAAACTACATTAAATAGCCTCAGGACCTTAGTTTATAGGATTCAAGATTACAATTTCAATAACAATTTTATCGAAAACAAAATAGAATATGTTTATTAATTTACAAACTATGAGTTTTAGGATATAAAATCCAACACTTGCTAGCTCGAGAGCTATGAATTCATACTCCATAGTGGACCTCTGTTATGCAAGTCTGTTATGTTGGTTTCCATGAAATAACACATCCACCTAGTGAGAACACATAACCACTAATAGAGTCTACTTTATCGTTGTCTATTATCTAGTTTGCATCACATATAACCATATAACATTGCAGGAAGCTTCTTAAAATGCAAACAGTTAGCCATTATACCCTTAAGATACATTAAGAAATGAGGAAGAACAATCCAATGATCTTTATAAGGATTATATGTATATCTACTTATCTACTCATAACATATCCATATGAGGTCTTGTATAATTCATTAGAAACATAATAATTCCTATAATTTTTGCATTATCAAATTGAAATACACTATCTATCTTATTTTTCTTAAGACTTGTACTAACATAATAAGACGTCCTTACATAAGCATATTTAAAGCAAATAAATCTCTTTAGCAATTTTTCAATATAGTGTGGATACATAAAGAAAATCCATTTTTGGTTTTTCTTATTTTAACACCAATCACATTAAATTCACCCAAGTCTTTCATCTGGAAATGTGAAGACAAGAATGACTTTATATTATTAATTAAACTTATGTTTGTACCAAAGATAATCATATCATTAACATACAAACAACTAATCATGCAATCAACTCTAAACAACCTCAAGTAAACACGTGTTAGAAGAATTTACTAAAATATTGTTAAATTTCTCATACAATAGTTTAAGAGGTTGTTTAATAAAACCTCCTGGTTGTATCATACATATTTACTCCTCCAAGTCACCATTGAGGAATGTCTTCCTTACATCTATATGATATATTAGAAGACAGTGAATTGCTGCAAAGGCTATCAAGACTATATGGTAGCTATTCTCGTCGCACGTGAGTATGTATCATAATACCGATGCCTTGATTTGTGTGTACAACCTCATAACCACTAATCTATTTTACATTTGTTAATTGAACCATTTGGTCTAATTTCCTTCTTGAAGACCCATTAACACTAGTTGGTCTTTTTTTTAAAAGAAAATTCTATTAGATCTCATGTTTGATTCATAATATATGATCACATTTCAATAACTTCTACATTTCTTCGTAAGTTGCTAAATCACATAACAATCATACAACCATAATTCAATCAAGGTTTTCTCTTTCTCAAGATCATAGACATGCTCAATAAAACAAAGATGAGTAGCCTTAAACTCATTAAGATCTCTCATAAAATATCACACATTTTATTGCTAGACAATATCTTAAACTCCCATCAAATTCAACAAGCTTTCACAAAGATATGATGGGCTTTGCACATCATCATACTCCCAATTAGTTAGATAATAAGCAAAATAATGTTATGGGACCAAACTAAATTAAAAGTAATAATAATACTTTTCAACTTCATGAAAATTAATGGCCAAACATAATATTTAACACGACAATTTATGACATGAATCCTGCATAAATTTTGTTAAATATAAGACATGAAACATTATTTTCATCAATGCTATCATAATAATTAGACTTGCTCAAATTGATAATATAAAGCATCCCATTTAAGGTACGAAAAGTAATACAATAACAATAATATTATTAGTTTCTTATCACACTTGTCATGAGATAATTTGCTACCCATGAAATATTCAAATATATACTTATCAAATATGTAATATCATGAATTTTGTTCGTAATATAATTTCAGTATTATGTAATATTCGAGAATATTTTTTGGAATTTTGGAAATTTAATTGGATTACTGAGTTATAATTACTAATAAAGGGATGTTTCAATTTAATTGTTTAATCAAAGAAATTGTGAAATTTGGACTTTTTGTCACCTGAATTTAATTTTGGAGTTATTGTCGAAAATTAAAGTCATTTTAGAGAAAAGTGGATGAGTTTTGAATTGGGAATTGTTGGAAAAAAAAAGAGAATAAGTGTTAAAGGGAAGAAATAAAATAAAATAAAAATATTATTTTATTTTATTTTATTTATTTATATTTTATTTTCTCATCCCTTTCCCCTTTCTTCTTCCGCCGAAACCCCTTCCCCCTCGTGTTTTCTCTCCAGCCGAGACCCTAGCCGCCGCCCAGCCTTCAACCACCGCCCAGATCGGAAGCCGAAGGTCCACCACGCGCCGCGCCTCTGCAAAAACCCAGTCGCTCGCAACTGTACAGTCGTGACACCCAGTCACTCACGTCCACGTCATTTCCTCTACTTAGTCGCGTCGCGCAAGAGATCTTCATTGTTTGTCTGTCCTCGCAAGATCCATCTACCGACTAGGTCGTCCGTTCGTGCTCGTTGACCGATCACCGAAGCCGTTGCCCAGATCTACTCCAGCCCTAGCCGTGCGATCCCTGCCTCATTGCATGGCGCTGTCAATCTTCGCCATCTCCATCAAAGCACACCGCCACTCCAGCCGTCCTCGCTTCGCTCGTCACACTCGGCCAACGATCTCTTCTTCAGCCCATCATAGCAACCGGAACCCATGGCCAGTCGCTGGAATTTTAGGCCCAAGGTAAGGTTTTATGGGTTTCTTGGAGGTTTTGAAAACCATTGAATTTTTATTTAATTGCTTGTTCCTGATGTCTTGATGCTAGAATCACGTTTCGAGACTTTTGGTCAGTTGCCCAACTCATTTGAGGCCGTTTCGTTAGACGTTTGGGTGAACGTTATGGAGTAGAAGAGTGGATTTTGGTTTGGAAGTGTTGATAAATGTTGATGTTAAATTATGTTGTCCTTAGATTAAATCTTGGACTTGTCTAGGGGTGGGAGAAATTACTTGGGATAATTTCGTCGTGCAATTTGAGGTAAGTAATCTTACTACTAGAACTGTCCTACAATGATAATTATGATTTATTGAGGATTATTAGTTAGCATGATATTTATGTATGCCTTCATTGACTGAGGTTTGAAAGGACTTGAGCCAGGTTTTGATAAATATGATTTACTGAGGATATATTGATAGTTTGATGTTTATGTATGCCTTGCTGACATGAGGGATTAAAAGACTAGTTGTGCATAGAGATGTTTGAATACTAGTATGATTTGAGTATATTATTGTTATTAGAGATCCTGCTGAATCTGAGGATGATGAGATGCATACGTATATTATAGAGCTATGATAAAGAAATTTATACGTGTGTTATAGAACCATGATGATGAGATGTATATGTATGTTATGAGGCTAGGATGACGAGAGGTATATGTATGTTGTAGAATCATGATGATGAGATGTATATGTATGTTATGGGACTAGGATGACGAGATGTATAGGTAGGTTGTAGAACCATGATGATGAGATGTATATGTATGTTATAGAACCATGTTGTGATACTTGTGATGTTGAGATTGTGATAGTGTTCTTACTGATTAGTTAGATGCCCACTAGATGTTGTGTTTCATTCGGGATTCACCAAAGGTGGTGTTATCCTTCGAGATTCACCAGAGGTTTTGTTTCCTTGGGGATTCACTAGAGGTTATGTTTCTTGCGGGATTCACCAAAGGTGGTGTTATCCTTCGAGATTCACTAGAGGTTGTGTTTCCTTCAGGATTCACCATATCCAAAGGTGGTGTTATCCTTCGGGATTCATCAGAGGTTGTGTTTCCTCCGAAATTCACCAGAGGTTGTGTTTTCTTCGGGATTCACTAGAGGTGGTGTTTCCTTCGGGATCCACCAGAGGTTGTGTTTCCCTCGGAATTCACTAGAGGTGGTGTTTTCCTTCGGGATTCATCAGAGGTTGCTGGTCCTACGGGACTTACTAGAGGTAGTGGGCATACTTAACTACAATAGGATGAAATTCAGTTATTCATGTATGTATGTATCCCATGAGGAGTTGAAGTTTATATGTTCTACCAGAGGTAGGCATCTAAAGGACATAGATGCCTAGCCTAACCCCAGTAGTGGAGTTACTTACTGAGTATTTTATATTCATTTTTTCTCATGTTGTTGTTTTAGGTAAAGGTAGAGATGCACTGGCGATTGACAAGCGGAATCCGTGATCGAGCCACTGGGATCAGTTCTATGCTTCCGCTCATGATATTTAGATTTCTTTTCATATTTTTCAACTTTCAGTTTTGATGTTTGAAACTTATTTGTTTTCAGACCTATTTATTATCATTTATGATTTATGGGTATCCTGTCGTCTGTTTTTAATATTTGAATTTAATGAATGTCTTTTAAATTTACCTTATTTATTTAGCATTTAGTTCACTATAAAAGAGTCTAGTTTTAAGTTCCATGCATGCATGTGTTTAGTAATGGCCTAACTTGAGTTTTAAGGGGTCAGGTCGTTACAAAATATATATTGGTGGAGTAAATTACTGACCAAAATATCTTCAGCATATTTGAAAATTGAATTTGGATTTAGATCAAGATTTCAATCAAATCAAGAAAATCCTGTGGCTCCATTATCCAAATCGACGGTAGTTAAAAAATAAAAATTAGAAATATTTTGTAGAACAAACCACCAAAATCACAATAGAAATTTAAATGCTCTATCACAAGCACATATGACAGTTTATTTGGGTAATTATTTCTTTAATTCATTCTACCAACTATCTACTTTTTCATTTTTTTAATTAATTTTACTTCCATTTGGAATGAAAAATTTTCCCAAATTCAGGTCAACGTTTACCAATCTAAAAAAATAAAGAATCATAACATGATATATCTCAAAATCTTCCCAACAAACTGTCCATCCATCAACAACAAAGTATTGTTAGTTTGTGTGAGCTTTAGTCTATTTAGTTACTCCAGTGCACAAAAATCAATGACAAGAAATTACTTTTTTCATTCCAAATCACGAACTGACCTTAAAATTCAGTCTCAAGCTTCGATGTCACAACTAGTCCCGAATTATCCTATCTGAGCCTAAGACAAGATGTGATGACAATAAAATCCAAATGTGCAATGAGCCTATCGTGAAACTACATGCTTGAAATATAACATATCATGTGGGTCTTGACTTGAACTTTAAAACATGTCTTTATGATAACTTATATAACACATTAAACTACCGACAAGTATAAACAACACTTCAAAACCCCAGTTATTTACAATACTCTTACTTTTAACATGAACATGAATACATACAAAAGAAGACATGCAGAACTATATAGAATAGGTGGTAGACGTCACATAATCGGCTGGAAACTCAAGAAGTGCTACTTGGTAGGAAAAATGTAGGAAGAAAGGTTGAGCTGACAAGCCCAATGAGTGGTGGTTTTATTATAACATATTTTAATAGAAATATAAAATTCTTTAATCATTGATTGAAAACTATTAATATTAGATATAAAATATGCACAATCTAATAACAACATAATTTCCATAAATTAGCTGTAGAGAAATAAATATGAGTAATTGCTATTAAAAACATAAATATGAATAACAAAACATGCCACCAAAATTAGTACCCAAACATGGTCATACTATAAAAGAAGGAACTTTACGTACATAGCAGAAAAACATGGTAAGCTCAAGATGCATAGCAGAGAAACGTGGTCATACTACTCATCGACTAATCTTAAGGTAAAAAGTAGAGAAACATGGTCATACCTACACGCAGAGTAGCTCCCAAAAGGCAAAATACCGAAGTGGATCCCAAACACCTCATTTACCGAAGTCCTCATATATATCATGAATACACTATGAAAACACGTGAGTGCAGTGGATAATCATCGTGAGTACAACATTAGTAAATTGAAAATCAAATCTTGAAATATACTTGCCATTTTTGAAAACTTAAAAGCATATCCAGTCATATCCAATCATGATAAACATAAAACATCTCAAATATATATGAAATAAAACTTAGGGTTAAAATCATGAAAATCCCATAAAAATTGTAGCATAAATCTTGAAACCATATGTAGTAATAATTTTTCATGAAACTTGTAGTATCAATTAAATGATAATATTTTGATAAAATAAACTACTCAAGTCGAATTCAACCCTTAGCTAAATTAATACATGAAATAATATAGTATAATCTTATTTCCTTCATTTCTATTATTATAATACTACTTGCATTTCATTTAAACCAATTTTCCAAATTCTCGTACCCACAAGTCATAATGCTTTTATCCCTCTCTTTCCTCATTTACTATTCACTTTCTTAATCTCTCTCCACAATTCCCAGAAACAGCTTCTTCTACCCCCAAAACTCTCTCCACGGGCCATGCCTCATTATTATAATTATTAATTTATTTTATTATTATTATTATCATTATCATTATTTTAAGGATTGTTTTTAAAAATAGAAAAATATCAATTGAGCTCGACGCATCGGGTGGCGGGTTGGGATGTGGATTTGAGTTAGTTGTGCCGAGTGGGGTCGGGTAAGGGGGTGTATAGTAAGTTATTTCATGTATTCTGGTGTGCCTTCATATACTACATCTGGCAAGAACGTAATCGGCGACTGCATGGAAGTAGATCGAGGTCGGTGTCAGCTCTGGTTCACCTTATGGTCTCTACAGTTCGTGCTCGTGCTTCTTCCTGGCGAGTTGATCTTCTTGGTCTTATATAGTGTGTTTACGGATGTTTTTTCTTATTGTACTTTCCGTTGTTCTTTGTTTTGTTGTTGTCCCTTGTTTGTGGGATTTTGGTTTCTTTTCTCTGGTTTTCTCTCTGGTTTGCGAGTTTTTTTTTTTTTTTTTTGGTTTTGTTCTGATCTTATCTTGTAGGCTTTGTTTTGGGTTTTGTACTTTGATGCTTAGATGCCTTGATCCTGGACTGTGAGATCCCCTTGTTGTTTAATAATATCACTTATTCTAAAAAAAATAGAAAAATAAATCAAAATATTTACAAAATATAGCAAAATTTTAGAATTAATAGATACTAATAGACTTCTATAAATGATATTTATAAAATATAATAAAATTTTAGAACTATCAATGAACGACGTCGATAGACACTGATAGACTTCTATCAATGATATTAATAGACACTGATAGAAGTCTATCAATGTTTATCAATATCTATCAATGTCTATCATTGATAGTTCTAAAATTTCATTATATCTTATAAATATTTTCAACAATTTTATCATTTAAAATAATTTTTCTTATTTTAACTCCACCTCGTCCTCATTCTTCATATATTCCACCCTCTCTCTTACCCTTCTTCCTCTTTTGTTCACTTCCATAAATGTGAGGCTTCATGGAAACTTACCAAGATTTGAGCCAATCTCCCACATATCTCTTCAATTTCTTCAACAATCTTCTTCCCAATACCTCTGTACCCACCATTTTCTGTCTAAGCTTTAATTCCTCTTTGTAATTTCCACTTCAAGCTTGAGATATAATTTCTTAAAAGAAAATTTTAATAGCCACATGTCCCCCACAATATATCCACGCCACCAATAAACATGTCGAATAATCTTCACACCAAAAGTTTTGGCCCTAAATTTGTCTTTTAATTAGTATTTTATTTATTTCATACTTTTTTTTCCCTTCAAAATCTAATTATTTATTTTGCATTATTATTATTATCATTATAAGTAAAATAGATTATGAAACTAGAATATTATAAAAACAATAAGAACATGAACAACACAAAAGAAATGGGGAGGAAAGGCGAGAGTTCTTTTATTCTCAAAATGTGAGATGTTTGTTTCTAAGGGTTTACACACCTCTTATCTATAGTGTTTACAATGGAGTAGATACAAGTAAAATGTGCTTAAAATAAGGGAGAGGGAGAGAAGCTTTGGAAGATAGAAAGCTTTGAAGATTGAAATTCTGAAGAATTGAAGTTCGAAGCTTTCAAGATCTGAAGACCAAAATTTTGATGATTTGAAGATTGAAACTCCCAAGTTCTCAAGCTTAGAAGAACTGAAGATTGAGGCTCTCGAGTTCTGAAGAACTCAACACTAAAGCTCCCAAGTTCTAGAGATCTAAAGACTAAAGACTTAAGAGACTAAGACTTCATCTTTCTGAAGATTTCGAAACAAAAGCTCTAAGAAGATTTGGAAGACTTAAACTTCTTGTAACATTTGAGAGAGAATCAAAGGAATATACATTGGAGATTCTACCTACATATATTACAAATCAATATAAATATAATGTTCAAATTTCACGAATTAAATTTCATCGAAAATCTTGTCGAACAGTTTGGCACACCTAGTGGGACATCTCTACCATTCATCTCTTTTTCTCCTTTAAGACCTATTCAAATAAGTCATGGAATCTAAAGGCAACACTTCCAAAACCACAAGTCATGTTTACATGAGACTAGTTACTCGCAGTCGCTCATAGGTATCTCAATAGTTTGAAGAGTTGTTGCCCTTTAAGGTTGTGAAAAATATATGGGAACAATTTTCAAAGCCACAAAAAAGTGGAATCGTAATCAGGGAAAGTTCTATACTTGACAAACGTACTTCATCTTCTGAACAGTTAAGTGAGGAGGCATCAGATCCGTATCTGATGTTAGTCGTGATGGCCGACGTCGAAACAAATGAAGAAATGATGGCCAAACTCAAAATGAAAGTTAACATGCAGATGAACGTTGTTGAAGAAAGGGATTATGAAATTGTATCTCTCAAGAATCACATCAAGAATCATGACATTGTTAGATAAATTCATACACTTACAGTTAAAGATAATGACAAAGGGAAGGTTGTTCTGCAATAAAGACAACAAAAAATTCAACTTTAATTTTTTCGTTGTCTGTTCAGCAATTGCAATAAATGATTGTCAACTCCATCAAGGCTCTATCTATTCAGCAATTGCAATAAATGATTGCCAACTTCATCAAGGTTCAATATGGTGGACCTATTCAAACTTCCCCCTTATGTTCCAAGTTATATACAAAGAAGATTAACAATCTAAGAATGCTAAATAGATACCAACCACTTAAGTTCCAACAGTTTGATGGGAAGGACAACCCAAAGCAACATGTCTCTCATTTCATTGAAACATATGAAAACACTGTCACGTGAGGAGATTTGCTAGTCAGATAGTTCTTTCGAATTCTAAAGAGAAATACCTTCGACTTTTACACTGACCTTAAATATAAAACTATTAATTGTTGGGAGCAACTTCAAAGAGAATTCCTCAACCACTTCTACAACTCTAAGCGTACTGTTAGCATGATAAAGTTTACCACCACCAAACAATGAAAAGGAGAGTCGATCATTGACTACAACAATCATTGAGGAGCATTAAGCCTCGATTGCAAAGATAGATTAATTGAACTGTCGACAGAGAAAATGTGCACTTAAGGAATGCACTAGAGACTTTTATATATCTTGTAATGGAGAAAAAACCCGCATCTTTGAAGAGTTATCAACCCAAGCTCATGATATGGAGTTAGGCATTACCAATATAGGAAGCAACGATTTACTGGTCCCAGAAGTAAAGAAAGAAAAGAAAGAAGTGACGAGCATCCAAAAGGTACCGAATGGTGCTACTAAAAAAGCTATGACGACCTCTTTAAAGTTTATCTTTAAGGAGAAAAATATTGAGAAACGTCAAGATTGTGGGGAGAAAAGACGCCTGACGTTGAAAGATAGACAAGAAAAAGTAACTTTTCCAAACTCTAATATGCCTGATATGTTAGAGCAATTATTGGAGAAACAACTCATCGAACTTCCTAAATGTAAATTGTTGGGGTTGGTGCCCTAAATCTCGTATGGACTGTAGTTTGTAAACACTTGTATGAACAAACATTCGTGATTTATAATATATGATATTTTATTCACTTCAGTCTATGAAATATTTGATAATTTAGTTGCATTAATCACAAACCAATAAACTAAGATTCATGGTTATCATTGTAACTTAAACATGTATGTGGAGACATACAAGTAGATCATGTTTTAAGTGATAACCTAAATGGTCTATAGTATAAGGATAAGGAGGAATACCTTATCCTGGTAATACTACGAGTATGACCCACTTTATAGGTGTTACAAATGTTGTAAAGTGCTACAAATGATCTGATCCTGTTCATTCGTGTATTAGACATGCGAGCGGGGATATTCTGTAGAAAGGAGTTTGTATAAGACGGGACCATGAAATGTTTAGTCTCGTTATATAACGTCATTCATAATTGAGACTTTCATTTCACTAGGATGACCATAGGTAACATGACCTTAATCCTGAGTGAGTTGTGAACTCCTGCCTATGAGGGCAGTCCTTTGATTTGCATGGGTGAAAGTGACCAGATCTCGGATTCAACAAGTCTACCATTTTGGAAATTCTTCCAATTAGGGAACTGGGAACTCAGCTAGACAAGATGGAATTGGGTAAGTAGATAAATTGCTCCCTTAAAGGCTAATTCCAAGGCTTGAACAATGTGACACCACACCCTCTCTTGGCCCGAGAAGGGTTTAGTCATAGTGAGACTATGATCTATTGTTCATTAGAGAAATCAATGGTACTTAAGAAGTTAGATGTAACTACAGGGGCAAAACAGTAAGTTGGCCTAGCTGTACTTACGAGCAATTTGTGAAAGGTCATCGTACTGTAATTGGTTTTATCCAATGGATGCACAAATATATCTATAGTGCAAAGAGTGCAGCTGTCGATCTTTAGTGGAGTGCCCGACAGTTAATGAATGGTGGAGCTTCAAGCTATTTACCTACCGTTGGAGCTTCAAGCTATAGGTTCATGAGGTCTCCTTGGTAGCTCAATGGATTCAAGTTGAGAATCAGTTTTTGGGTTAATTTGAAATGTTCAAATTAACAAGAGGAAATTTGATTATATATGAAATAATTAAATTAATTCAGTTATATATGATATAATTGATATAATGTATTTGATACATTATTATTTGATTAGAGAAACTAGTATTTGAATATGATTCAAATATAATTTCTATGAAATAGATTCATAGTTATTAAATTTAATATAAATATAATTTATTAATACCATAAAATAGAAAAAGAACTATGGTTTATATATTGTATATGATACAATATTAAGACTATAGGTTATAAATATAATATGATAAGTTAGCTATCATATTTATTTATATTTATTAATTATTTGATAATTAATTTCTTTTTCTCCATAACCACCCTTAGTGGGTAGTTGTACGGTTTTATGGTAAAGTGGAATAAAGATGAAAATTGATTTTCTAATTATTCTACGAAAATGAGATATCAGATTAACTAGAGTGACTACGGGATAGAATCAAGTTTACTAGACGATAGTTTGAGAGACTAAACGATCAAGATTCTATTCTATGCGATAGACTTCATCTTGTACACGATAGTTCGTTCATTTACTCAATCGTTTCCTCCTCCACTCTAAGTCTTCCCTCAAACCAAAATAAGCCAGAACCCACCAGTCCTGGATTCTCACGCCGAGAATGCCAAGGTAATCTAGTGGTAGTGTCTGGATCTGTTCGAGGATCGAGTTTCTACTTGCTGGTGTTCGAGGGAGTTCGAGTTGCTCGTTACGTTCGAGTTTGATCGAGAGATATTCTTGAAGAAGTGTTCTTCAAAGGTATTGTCTCTTTATCCTTGTATTTAATTCAAAGCATGTTGTAATTTATGAGTTAATGCATAATCTGTTTAGTATGACTATGAATGTATGAGTTCTTTCACAATGGAGTATGGACGATCCACTTCCGCTCATAGGTCTTCTATAACTAAAGTTCCTTCAGTGATGACCCTTCATAAATTGCTCGTAAGTACCGTTGGGCCAAAATTACCGTTTTGCCCTTGTAGTTACATCTAACTTCTTAAGTACCATTGATCCCTTTAGTGAATAATAAGTAATAGTCCAACTATGTCCAAGTCCCTCTCGGGCTAGGAGAAGGTGTGACCACTATGTTCAAGCCCCGAAATCATCCCTTAAGGGAGCAATTTATCTACTTGCCCTTCCATTGGGGAAGAAATGAGTTTCATCTCGTGTAACTGTGTTTCCGGCTCCTCAGTCAGATGAATACCCGAAATGAGTTCACACCTCACTCAGGATTCAGATCATGTCACCTATAGGCATGCTAGTGAAATGTAAGTCTCTATTATAGACTAATCATTTCGTGGTCCGGTCTTATACAAATTCTTTGTATAGGATACCCCACTCATATGTCTCTACATGAATGATCAGGATCATATCATTTGTAGTACTTTATAACACTTGTAACATCTACAAAGAGGATCATATCATTTGTAGTACTTTATAACACTTGTAACATCTACAAAGCGGACCATATCCGTAAGGTACCCAATCTTATCCATCTACTACAGACCATTTAGGTTATTATTTAAACAAGATCCACTTGTATGTCTACATACTTGTTTAAATTACATAAAATAACCTAGGATCTTAATTTGTTAGGATCTTAATTTGTTGGTTTGAGTATATGCTTATAAAATAACACTTATTTTATTAATAACAATATGTTTATACAAAGTTTACAAACTACGAGATTACAAGGAGAGATAAGGTATCCACGTATGTCTTGTTTAAGTTACTAGATAACTTAGAATGGTACTTGAATAATTAATTAAACTTCTTTATTAAATTATACAATATATATTAACTGTCGGGCACTCCGTTAAAAACCGACAGTTGCCACTATAGATATATTTCTGTGTTGATATAAACTCACTTTACAGTTGCAACAGACCCTTCAATGTAGATGAATTTCATCTACATTCCCCCAAAATGGCAAGTTTATTGAGTCGAGAGACAAATCCCCCTCAGGTTTTGTTCGTAGTCTGGTCTTATACAAACTCACTTTACATTTGTGAAGTCTACAAAACGGGTCGTATTTGTAATGCCAGTATCAACCACCTCTACATAAGCTATAGATGTTAGTCTTGGATGTTTAAATATCAAATAAAACATCTCATATTTTATTAAATAAATTGTTTATTATAATTACGAGACCCTACGACATTTAGGATATCAACTCTAACAGTTTAGACCTTTCCGAAGTCATCTTACATCCAATGGATCGAATAGTGATATAATGGGGCTGTTTAGACCTTTCCGAGATAAAAAAAAAACACCTTTTGCAAAGATATGTGGAAGTCCAAACAAAAAAGTTGCTCCTCCTTCTTGAAATGTTAGTCAATATAATAGCTTATAATCTGGAATAAAATAAAAGAAAATAATGCGTTAAAAAAATTAAGAACAAAAAAATGGCAAACTTAATTCTTTTATTTTAAAGAAAAGAAGCTGTAAAACAAAGTGATTAAAAAAAATTGATTTTTTTTTTTATTGTGAAGAAAAAAGTTGGGATAAGTAATATAAAAAAAGTAACGAAAAGAAGTTGTTTGTATAAAATAATAATAATAATAATAATAAGAGAAGAGGTATAAAAAGGGGGGTGCAGTGGCGTCGGGAAAATACAAAAATCACAGAGGAGCCGATTTGTCTTTCCGGCAATGGCGGCGTTACGGCAGCAGTAGAAGCTGATTTCGACGTCACTCAACACCAACACAACTACCACCGCACCTTTCGATCACGGCAATATAACAAAAAGCAAAAAGAAAATCAAAAGACAAAGAGGAAGAAGAAAAAAAGAAGATTTACAAAGCACAGGAAGAAATTGGAAGAAGATGGGCTTCAAAATTTTCCCTTTTCATCACTCACACTAAGGAAAAAAGAAGTAGTTTGCTAATGGGTGAATTTTCCTTTTTTTTTTGGGGGGTTCGATTAAATTCTATTTATAAATGAAGTGTTAAGGGTTTGTTGAGATTTAAAATCAAAATCTCAAAAGAAGTAAGACTTTAGATTGAATTTGAAATCCAAACCTCAAAACAAGTTTAGATTTTAGATCGAAGATTTGACCTTTTTTAAAAATTTTAGTTAGATTGAATATTTTGGGTTTTAATCTAACCAAAGTATTTTATTTATTTATTTATTAATGTCAAAATTTGTCCCTCCACCAAATTTGACTAATAAAACATGGTGATTTCATTTCAGATCAAATTGAAAGTATAGTCTAAAATTAATCATGCTTTTAAAAATCAATTGGTTAAGTGAATTTCAATTTCCATCCAATTATGATGCTTGCTTACCATAATTGTTTCTAAATTAGGGCAAAGCAATGCAAAATTAAATTATAAACTAAATTCATATTTTGATAAATTAAATTGAAATCATTGCTCAAAACATACAATGTTTTCGAAATTCATCCACACATGAATGTGCATAAATTTCGAAAAGGGAACATTTGTTGGAGAAGAAATCTTGACTAATTACAAAATGCCACGTGTCTTCCATCCGACCATTTGATGACAATAATGGCTTATCAACTTCAATGACCATAATTACCTAAACCATGATCGATAAATTTGGCCAAAGGTTCAATTAGGTTTCAATTTATAAAGTGGATTGGGTCAAGTGGTTAAAACCGCTCGAGTCCAAAATTTGAACCAATTCAAATCTACGGTGGAAAATTTGGACCGAAGAAAATATTGGGCCTAAGTCCAACTTTAGCACAAAACCAAAAGGTAATTAGTTGTTAGCTCTCAAAAAGAGCTAATTCTATGTCCTTAATCCTACTGATTTGGATAATTCTTGTATTCT
Source organism: Benincasa hispida (assembly GCF_009727055.1). Classification (NCBI taxonomy): domain Eukaryota; kingdom Viridiplantae; phylum Streptophyta; class Magnoliopsida; order Cucurbitales; family Cucurbitaceae; genus Benincasa; species Benincasa hispida. Next base: position 1,318,210 of record NW_024064153.1, on the reverse strand, counting down.
ATTTGTCTTATTTTGTAGAAAATTGATCCCATGAAGCAAGTGTGTTGTTGAGATGAAAAATCGAGCTAAAAGAATGGAAAATTGGGAGTCAGATGCACTAAATTGAGCGGAGATGTCAAAAAGACCAAAGTGCCCTGCTTCAACGTTGCAACGCTCACCAATTGCCTTAATCCAACGTTTGCTTGACGCTTGAAGGCGGTATGCTGGTGTGCAGGGTAGCGTTGCAATGTTGCCCCGAGGGTTGCAGTGCTTCGAAGATCTTACAATGCCATCGTCGTTACACCACCCCAATGCTCTAGTTCAACGCTGCAAGGCAGTAGCTATTGAATAGGGTAGCGTTGCAATACTGCTCCGAGCATTGCAATGCTACAAACTTCTACGGACGAACTCCTCCACGTGCGTGCAACCGAGCGTCACAGCCTCGTTGCAACACTTTCTCAACATTGAGTTTGAAGCCGCACAGTGTTGCAACGCTCTCTCTAGCATTATGACGCTGCGCCAAATCTATATATGGGTGTTTTCTGTTCCAACCGAGTGGTGTGAAGAAAAACAGAGTTTGAGGACGTTTTTGGGAGCCGATTAAGTCAAATTGCTGAGCAAATTTCATCATATTCAGCCTCATTTCTACAACTTTGATTAATTTTTTAATATGCTTATGCTAGGCTAGGTAAATTTTTCTTGGGATTAGTTGTATGTTTAAATTCTTGAAAGATTTCTAGTTAACTTACTGAATTATTGTGAATTCTTTGAGATGATTCGATTTAAGTTTAATAGAAATTTTCTGAATTGATATGAAAAATTGGTTTATTGAAATTCTTGTTTGCAAAATCGTTATAGCCTATGCAAAAATTGATTGATTTAGTTGCAAAAATTAGGATCGCGTGTGTAAAGTCTAGATTTTTTCTGACCAAACTCATGTATGCCTTGATTTAATCATTCCCAATTAATCATGCTATAAGATATGGCTCTCCGGCTTGTAGTATGTCTCAACAATTGAACCCTTTCGTAATGTAATTCGGTTTTCACTTATTAAAAAAAGTTGTAAATTGAATTAGAGCTAATTTGGTTTAATATCGAATTTGGCTAATTGGGTTGTTAGATGGGGTTCACAGATTTAGTACAATTAAGTGGTGTCTAATGATAAAAATATTAAACATACATACTAAGCCCAAGACTTTTTCATTGATTTAATCCAACCCTTTTGCATACTCATTTTTGTTTCTTTATGTTGCTTGACAAACAGAAAATTGTGATTTCATTTTAGATCAAATTGAAAGTATAGTCTAAAATTAACCATGCTTTAAAAGTAAATTGGTTAAGTGAATTTCAATTTCCATTGTGAGTTTTTTAAACTAACTTAAATGGCCAAACTCTGAAGAATTGAAAATTGAGGTTCTCAAGTGCTGAAGAACTCAACAATGAAGGTCCCAAGTTCTAGAGATGTGAAGATCGAAAACTTAAGAGACTGACTCCAAGCTCCTTACTTTAAAACTAAAGCTGAAAGACTTAAACTTCTTCTAACATTTGAGAGAGAGTCAAAGGAACATATATCAAAGATTGTACCTACATATATTACAGATCAATACAAATACAAAGTTGAAATTCAACATTAATTTTCTTTGAAAATCTCATTGAATAGTGATATTGCTCATCAAAATATTAAACAATTTTCTTGATATAGCTATTGCAAGAGAATATTTTATATATGAACAAAATAATACATCTTCTTTGTTATATGCTCATTAGTTTATAATTACTTATTGATTTAAAATCATACAACTACTGGTGCATATAATTAGACTGAACAATACTTGATATAAAATAATACTTCAGGTGCTTCTTATCAAAATGAACATTTATTTATTTATGCAACTTTAAGTGCATATAATCAAATTGGAAGATAATTACTAGAATACATCTTTAAATTTGCCAAAAAATAACCAAATATATATATACATTTTCTCTATATGAAATATATAAATGATTAATAAATAACTTTAAAAAAAATTAATTAACCATTATATGATCATAAATAAAATAAAAATGGACTAATTCAACTTCCAGGTTAGTTTCCAAATAGAGGTGTTCCTTTTCGATCAACTTAAATACTTCAATCTAGACAGAACCATCTTTAGACAGAGTTTATTTATAGTCAATTTTTATTTTAACAACATTAAATATAAATGAATCTAATTAGTGGATATATTATATACAAATATATCAATTGTAATATTATACATGGTGTATATATAAACCAAAAAAAACTTGCAATATTGACCATATGATGTACAGAGTATCAAAAGCAATTTAATAATTTAAACATTATATGCTTATGAAATGGCAAAAAACTATTAAGCAATTCATGAGACAAAGAAGATAGAATGAGGGCATTTGAATTCAATATACTAGGCTCAAAATCTAAAATTAGATTCATCGTAAACAAATAATAGATGCTTCTCATAACATGTAAAATAAAAACTAACATGTTGATCATACTAAATCACGTATAAGCTATATGTCGTCAACGCTCAATATGCAAGGTGTGTATTAGGTATATTACACATATACACCCATATATATAAAATGTATAAAAGACGTTTACCACAAATAATAAGTATAAAACAAATCCTACCTTCAACTCAATCAAAAAAGGTAAAGTCTTGTGCTAATAACATGTTATGAAATTAGAATATTATAAAACCAACCAGAACAAGAAAAACACAAAACAAATGGAGAGTAAAGGAGAGAACTCAGTTATTCTCAAAATGTGATGTGTGTTTCTAGAGATTTACACACCTCTTATTTACATTGTTTACAATAGAGTAGGCACCAAGTAAAATGTGCTTAAAATAGAGGAGGTGGAGAGTCTAAAGGCTAAAGTAAAGGAAGACAAAGTGAGTAGGAAGAATAGTTAACTGATATAATATGGAAATCTAATTAAATTCTCATTGTTTACAACAAAATAGACCGTTATACCCTTACTATTTAAGTTAAATTTTCGTTAACCGAAGTAATATCAATTGGGTTCTTACATTCTAGAAAAAATCCTCATTATATTACTCAACAATCTTGATAACCTTTTCAAAACATGCCTCCTAGTTTCCATATAACAATCTGCATGGTTTCATCGGGCTCTTATTTCAGTATCCCTCTTAGTATCTGTAAATATGCCTGAAACTTATTGATTGAGTTGTGGACTAGAAATTTGAGGAATCCATTGAATTCATAGGCTTATCCAAAAGGATGTCAAATTACAATAGCGGTGACTTCTTTATGAGTTTTCAGTTTACTTTCAAATTGTAGATTTGGAGTGTCAAAGAAATTGATTGTTGTGTTGTGGAATGACCACTATCTTGAAAGCAAATTATAAGACTACCTTGGTGCTAAACCGTTTCTTCTTAGTTGCTCCCTAAGGTTAATATCAACACCCTTCTTAGACGTTCACTCATCAGATAAAGATCTAAATTAGGTGTGAACTTTGCATAGACCAGAAGAATAAAAAAAAAGTGAGAGACAATATTAAAATTAAGCTCCCTTATGAAGAACTCCAAAAGAAAACATTTTTAGATTTGAATTAAATACAGAAAACATTTTAGACCTAAATTAAATAAAAAAAACATTATCAGGTCTAAATTTAATACAAATCTAAATGAAAGAAAGAAAAATGTTTTTCACATCTAAATTAAACCCTTATAAAATTTTCAAAAGAGAACAAAGCAAAAGATAGTTTTATGACAAATTATTCCAACACTTTATTAATCATTTTTAACCAGAGTTTTGTCAAGTTTGAGTAGTTTAAGGTTATTATTTAACCAAACTAGTTGTTGTATCTAGTTGAAATGATTATTATAGTCTGCTTGCAGCCACTATTTTCAAGACAAACAACGCTTTAAGTGTACTTCAACTACTTTTTGAATCTTCACAAGTTTTTGAGATTTGGTTAATTGAATTTGTAAGTCTTGCTTTCCCATATAACTTACTTTTGAGTTTAGAAATTGTTAGACGTATACAATGTGTATTGTAACTATCTGTATCTAGTTGAAATAGTTGTTTGCTAGTGTTATCTAGTTCGTATAAATCGTTTTCCCAAAAAAAGTTGGTATAAAATCTAATGTGTACTATATTAAAATGGGCAGAATGGGGAGAATCTTTGACTCCCCATTTTGCCCTTACTTCTTTTCAAAATTCCTTTTTTACTTTGTTTTCCTTAATTTCCTTACTTCACTTTTTGCTCAGACATTACTGTTTTTTTAATCTTCATATCCTTTCTTTTTAAAATCTTTTAGCTTCTTCATTTTACCATCCTTCAGGAATAACTAATTTTTTATAACATGATGGAAACTTTTTATGAACAAGAAGTTCCATAGAATTTTGTTGCTAAATGATTTCTTCGTTAAAAGTCATCGGATCACAAGAACGATGTTCAAGATTTTTGAAAGGTTAGTAGCCATTTTCACTTAGTTTCACAATGTTATTGGAATTTTAGTTTTCTCATATTCATTTCATAAAGATTTCATAAAATAAAAATAAAATAAAAAAGGTTATTAGTCCCACTTCATTTCTTCGCGTTATTCCAATGTATTTTGATAGTAGGAAGTGTCTACAATTCTTATGAGGCGCAATCAAATTTTATAAAAGTAAATGATGGAGAATGAAGTTTGTTTGAAAAGGAACATTTTTATGATGGGCATGGATGGATGGCAATTGGATTCACTTACATTCATCCATTACCATGATTTATTCCAATTTTCTTGCTTTATGGTTATGTCCCGAATTTACTTGGGTCTTAAAATGTGTGTGAATTGAAGATTTTTGTGGTTTGACTTTTTTTTTCAGAAGTAAATGATGAACAAATCATTTGAAATCTTTGATCGAAGATTAGGTTGGGGTTTGATTTTACTTTTTTTTATTTATGTAGATATAGATTTTAATAAGATTACTTCTATTCTTTATATATTAAATTTTGATATTTTTATTTAAATCTTTGATATATTTATAAGTAAGCATGTTAAAGAATCTCATGTTTTTTTTTTCCTTTTATACCTTGATTTTTCTTTTTATTCATCTATAATAATAATTTGTATCTTGGTGGAAGATTTATGTTACTCCTACCGACATTCACAAATGCAATCCTCTCACTCTAATGCCTCAAAAGATACAATTTCCTCTTCAAAATAATAGAAACGATCCTAAATCTATTTTTTTTTTTTTTTTATCTTTAGATTTTATGATATTTTGATATACATGAATTTTTTATTCAAGTTGTTTTGTAGTTGGTTGAGATGATGGAGAAAATCGTGCGGATGGAGAAAAATAATAGGTGCATGGGAGATATAGATAGAGATTTGAGAAAATTAGGAAATAGTGAAAAATGGATGGAGAAGTTGATAAAAACGCAGAGTTATTATGTAAAAATGCATTTAATTTTATTCCTAATTTTAGAACTACAATCATGAATTGATCTTCCTCCTCTATTTCCATAATCTATTAACAAAATTAAATATTATTAGTTGGCCATGAACAAAATTCATCATATTATTTTAATGTATCGGTAGATTTAGTAATTAGCTATTGGTATGTGTAATTAAATCAAAATTAAATATTACTATCCGATCATGAATAAGTTTCTATTTATTAATATAATTATTCAAAATTAAATATTATTTTGTATCGATTCTCTTAATTAATATTTTTTTTAGATTTCTAACGTTTTTTTCTTTTTTCCGTTTTTTTCTTTTTTCTTTTTTTTTTTAAGATTTTAATTAGATGGAGATTCATTTGATTATGAAAACTTAAGAGATGGTCTGAGAATCCATTAATTTATTTAATATTGTTATTTTAATCCTCAATCTTTTTCCATTAAATCTTTCATTTGTATCAATTCTCTTAATTAATCTTTTTTTTAAGATTCATAGCTATTGAAATTAAAGACATTTTTTTATAACCGCCAAACTTGAGAATTCATTAATTGATTCAATACTGTTATTTTAGCTTTTTTTTGTTTTTTTGTTTTTTTTTGGGTTAAATCTTTCACTTGTATCAGTTATTTTTGTAGATTCCTAACGATTGAAAGTAAAGTCAACAGGTACCCGAATTCGTCAATATAAACTTTGAATATTTACATTTTTTTTGTTTAATTTTTATATCTCATTTTATTTAATTTTTGGTTTATTTTCCAATAAAAATTGTCTCAAAAAATAAAAAATACGTCACATCCATTATAAATTAATTTGAAATAATAAATATATAATTTTTTACTCAAAGAATGTTGAATTAAAATTTTAGGTTAAAAACCAATTAAATCACAATTTAAGATTTATTACAAATATTTATGTCAGAAAAAAATTTAAGCCACCTATATCAACGTGGCTTCCAACTAGTTTTTGTTAGACATATTTAAATAATAATATATTTAATTAAAGTATAAATTATGTATGTAGATTAATAATTTATGTTGGGTCTTATTATGTGATTTAATTAATTAAAGTCCTAGATTCTTAATTGAGTATGGACTTAATACGTAGAAGCTCATTCCTAACTAATTAGGATTTAGTGTAAACCTAATTGAATTAATATATAAAGAGATCTTAGGGCTATGATCCCAATATACCAAAATAATAAGTACTAAGGGCATTCAGAGTTTTAGTTGAGGAAGACTATAGTCATCTTAAAGTCCGTCGTCATCTTGAAGCTATTATCAATCACAATGAAATCCAATATGTTATTTATTCTTGACAATTTGACATAGTGATCCTAAGATTTATCTATTCAATATAGATATATAGTGATATTTTAACTAAACTGGTATGTAACACGTAGTAAGCATGTCAAAATTTTAGTTAAAAAGAAAAAGCACGTGAAATTTCTGGTTTAATGAACGGTAGGAAGGTCATAAAATTATTATGAAAGCGTAGTTAAAATATTATTTAGAGTGCACAAGTTTTGTGTGTCAATCTCCAAAAATAGACGAAACCTAAGGAAGAAAATGGTTCCAACCAAACAAAACAATCGGGACCATTTTGATAGTGAGTCTGAAAATGAATTTAGTTTTTATTACAAAAGAAAAAATAGAGAAATTCTTATAAATTAAAAAAAAAATCCAAAAAATATTTTGGAACTTTTTACTATAAAATTTAAATATTTTTAAATATTTTTTTATATTTAAAAAGACCCCAAAGAAATATATACTCATAACTGTGATGACAATTCTTTTTCTTTTTCTTTTTCTTTTTTCTTATTTTTCTTCTTTGTTGGGCTAGCCCCGTAATTGTAGGATTTTTTTTTAACTACTTATCCCCATTTTTAAATAGAAATTAAAAAAAAATAACGAACGAAATTATCACAAATGAAGAAATTACCATTTTTTATTTCTCAAATCAATTCCAAAGAGAATATGACAGAAATCTATTTAAATTTCAGAGTCTATAAAATTAGGAGATAATATCCCATTTTTTTTAATTCTAAAAAGAAATATCATGTTTTAAAATATATAAGTTGAATGCTCTTGTGAATCAATGTAAACATGCTAAAATACAAATATATTGTATGTGAGAATTAAAGTCGAGTTGAATACTTTTTTATTTGATATAGACACATAGCAAAAACACAAATACAAAGAAGGTGATAACTAAAGCCAATACTATTCTTAAAATAAAATAAAAAATTTAAAAAAAAAAAAAAAAAAAAACTAAAGCCAACACAAATACAATAATGTACATAATCGTGGACTACCTTCAAACGCCTTCAAACACATATTGAATAAATGAAATGTTGTGGATAGCTACATATATTAAAAATGATACTTCTGTTTTTTTTAAGTGATATATTTGTTAGTGTCAAAGTTATATTGTAATATTCACACTGTATTTTGCTATATATGAAAATATTTGAAATTGACAAGTATTTTAAATGAGAATAAAAAATAGAAAAATAAATTTATAATCACAAGACAACTAATAAATAAAAATAACAATGTTAAAGACTTGATTATGGGCAATCAAAGAAGAAAGAGAGGAGACAAAGAAAAAAGTAATGTGAGATAGAATTAAAATGAGATGAATGACATTCTCTTATTGAAAAAACTTCAAAACAAAACATTTGCTACCAATCAAAAACGGTTTATAGAGTTAGTCTCATGTGACTTCTCTAGTCTCTATAGCTAAAAGAACCCACAAAAATAGTTCGGATTGGATAAGTGGCAAAAACCATCATACTTACGTTCAAGCTTTCAATTGAGTAAAAATTAAACCTTCAAACTTTGAAAGTATAAAAATTATACTTTTTAAACTCAAGTATAAAAATTGAATTCTTAAATTACATTATATTTGTGAAAATAAAATCTATTTTACTCGTTTTCTCTCATATTTTTCTTCTCTCTAATTTCTTAGGAAATTAAGATTAAGATATCAAAATACATATATTAAAATAAAATGGTATATAACCAAATAAATGAAAAATGAGGGCTAGTATGATATGTTTGGAAACTTCGTAAACATAATCCATTGATTTGAAAAGTGGGGTCCATTTGATTTGTTATTGGTGGTTGGTGTTTTGTAATCATAATGAAATGTGGATCCTATTATGAAATTCGTAATTAATAAATGTAATTCTATTATGGAGGGGAGGATCATTAATCCAATTACATTTTATTATTACGTGTACCCACACACTCTTTTTTACTAACTTTTCATCATTTACCTTTTTTATTACGTTTCCGAAGTAAACAACACTTATATTTTTTTTATTACTAATAAGTTGAATCTAGATATATTTACAATTTGGCATGACCGATTGGGTCATCTAGGATCTATAATGATGAGAAAAATTATTGAGAATTCAAATGGACATCCATTGAAGAGCAAGAAGATTCTTCAATCTAATGAATTATCATGTGATGCTTGCTCTCAAGGAAAATTGATAACTAGACCATCACTAGCTAAAGTGGAAATTGAATCACCTACATTTTTAGAAAGAATTTATGGAGATATATGTGGACCTATTAACCCACCAAGTGGAACATTTAGATACTTTATGATATTAATAGATGCATCTAGTAGATGGTCACATGTGTGCTTATTATCAAGTCAAAATCTTGCATTTGCAAGATTACTTGCTTAAATAATTAGTTAAGAGTACAATTTCTTGATTATACAATTAAGATCATTCTTCTTGATAATGCCGGTGAATTTACATCACAAGCTTTTGATAATTATTGTATGTCAATTGGGATAAGTGTTGAATATCCTGTAGCTCATGTTCATATACAAAATGGTTTAGCAAATCCTTTATAAAACGTTTGCAATTAATTACAAGACCATTACTTATAAGAGCTAAGCTTCCTTCATTTACATGGGGCATGCTATTTTGCATGTAGCATCACTTGTATGCATTGAGCTTATCACAAGTAGGATTGACAAAAATCCCCGTGGGTCCCTGCCTCAAATCCTAGTTTGACCGAAGATGGGAGTCAAACCGAGGATAAAAAATGGGTTCCCAATCGGGGACGTGGCTCCCAAATATTTTTCTAATAATTTTCAATAATATATATATATATAACAGTAGCTTGCTACTGTTTTATTCTTTTAACCTTTTTTTTAAAAAAATTTATTCCATAGTACAATTATCTTCAACTTTTTATTAAATCTAAAATATTTTTAAATTATTGATTTAAATAAATAAAATAATAATAATAATATTTTGTTATATTAAATATTTAACCAAAATTTAATTGATTTTAAATAAATAAATAATTAAAAATAAAAATATAAACGAAGAATTTTTTCTATCGAGGACCCGATCCTCGAAGGGGGATTCCCTTACCCCAGCTTCGACTCCCCAAATTAGAGAATGAGGTGGGGACAAAGATTATAAAACCTGTCACAGACATGGATGGGGAGTGCATCCCCGCCCTCGCCTGCCCCCGTTGCCAACCTTAATCATAAGTACTCACCATTATAATTAGCTTATGGTCATAAGCCAAATATTTCCCATCTGAGAATTTTCGGATGTACAGTATATGTTCCAATTGCTCCACCACAATGCACTAAGATGAGTTCTCAAAGGAGGTTAGGAATATATGTTGGATATGCTTCCCCATCAATTATTAAATATCTTGAACCCCTGACAGATGATGTATTGCACAATTTGCTGACTGACATTTTAATGAGACAAATTTTCCAACATTAGGGGGGAGAAATTAAGAAATTTGAAAACGAAATTACATGGAATGTATCGTCATTGTCTCATTTAGATCCCCGATAGATCATTGTGAACTTGAAGTTTAGAAAATAATTCATTTGCAAAATATAGCAAATCAATTACCACATGCATTTATAGATGCAAAGAAAGATAATAATGAGATTTTAATAAATTATGTCATGTAAGGAAAAAGATAGAATCGTACTGATCTAATTATTGACAATATTTTTGCGTATAATATTGCTCTTGATATTACATCTGAAAATGAGGATCCTGAACTAAAATCCGTTGAAAAATGTCGACATAGAAAAGATTGACTTAAGTGGAAAGAAGCAATCGAGACAAAATTAAACTCACTTTCAAAATGTCAGGTTTTTGGACCAATAGTCTGAACACCAGAAGGTGTTAAACTTGTGGATACAAATGGGTATTTGTAAGGAAAAGAAATGAAAATAATGAGCTCACAAGATATAAAGCAAGACTAGTTACACAAGGGTTCTCACAAAAACCTGATATTGATTATGAAGAGACATATTCTCTAGTGGTGGATGTAATTACACTAAGATATTTAATTGGCTTGACTGTGTATAACGGTCTGGATATGCATCTTATGGATGTAGTCATAACATATTTATATGGATCTCTTAATAATGATATTTATATGAGAAACGTAGAAGGATTTAAGGTACATAAAACATATACATCAAATTCCTAGGAATAGTATTCAATAAAGTTACAAATATCCCTATATGGATTAAAATAATGAGGATGAATATTTTTGTGGATCTTAAAATCACACATTTGGCAATTTCCATACAAATGGGAGAAAGTGGAGAAATTTGAAATTTTCTCCTCTTATTTTGTTATTTTATTTTACTTACTTATATATTATATCTTATTTATTTTAATATTATATTGTATTATCATATGTGTTCCCGTGTGCTCCTAAAATTCACAACAATTTTATTGAAAATTGAGATTTATTAAAGTGACTCTAATCCAGTGTGGGAAACTGGAAAGCAAGTTTACCAAACACGTGGCACAAAGAGATGTACCGTTGGGTCTCCATTTCCGAATCTATAACCAACTTCACTCCTCATATACCAACGGAGAGAATCAATATTTTCCCTTTCGGAGCGATTCATCAAACCCAACGTAGCATTATCAAATCCCATAAACTCCAATAATCAGTAGCCACCGCCTCCGCCACCACCTCTGCCACCGCCTCCGCCTCTTTCCCACTCTGCTTTTTTTCGCTGTTCCTCAAATTCTCATTCTCATCCAATTATTCATCTCAAATTATGACTTCGACCTTCGATTGCTGCAGCCCTCTCGCCGGAAAACTCCATTCTGGACCCTCATTCCTCCTCATCGATCCCTTTCATGTCCGTGAATTTCGTGTTTTTCGACGCCGGAGACTCAAGCATTACCGCCATGCCAACCATTGCACCACCTTCACCGTCCGAAGCCAGTCGAACCCCTTCGAGAACCTTTTCCATAACTTGGTTTCGCAAGTTACTACCGTCAATTCCTTGGAGCTAATTGCTCCAGCGCTCGGATTCTCTTCTGGCGTTGCACTTTACCTTTCCAATGTCGTCTCTGCCAAAAATTCCGCAGTGTCGGATATTGGCGAATGGATTTTGTTGTCCAGCCCCACGCCGTTTAATAGATTCGTGTTTCTTCGCTGTCCGTCTATAGCTTTCCCCGGAAGCGACACAAACCTTGTGGAGGATGTGAGTGAGAAACTCGTGAAGGAGGACAGACACTTTGTGAGGCTCAACAGCGGGAGAATGAAGGCCACTACTGGCGATGATGAGAAGGAAGACAAATTGATGTACCAAAGATTGTGTATAAGCACCGACGATGGTGGGGTAATTTCATTGGACTGGCCGTCTAATTTGAACTTGAGGGAAGAGCATGGTTTGGACACTACGTTATTGTTAGTGCCCGGAACTCCAGAAGGGAGCATGGATAGGAATGTGCGGTTGTCTGTGATTGAAGCTCTTGGGCGAGGCCTTTTTCCGATAGTCATGAATCCTAGAGGCTGTGCTGGTTCACCTCTTACAACTGCACGGTATGAACACTGCCTTGTAACTTCTTTGCTTCACTTTATCATAGATATGTCGACTGCTGGAAGGGAATGGCTAATACCCTCTGTTTTAATCGGTTTTGTTATTGTAATAGTGTTGTGATTAATATTTCGGTTGCTGCTTGGCTTTGCCACTCTAAACCAGTTTACGTGAATGTTTTCTGTAGCATTAGCTAGGTGTTTCTGATTTATGTTACAATTGGTGTATGATGGAAAAGCATGTAGCTGGTACTAAGGAAGGTTGGGGATTTACATGCGGGATTGTTTGACCTTTTTTTGATACTGGTTAGTCGAGCGTTCTTAGCTTATTCTTGATTCTGGTTTAGCTGGCTCATCTTTATGTCCTTTCTCTTTTTGGCTACTGTTTTCAACCTATTGCTTTATGACACATATTCAGGTTGTTATTGGCTTGTGGCTCTATAATCCAATACGAATGAATTGCCTGAGTAGGCTGGGCATATTTCTTAAAAGCTATTTCTCCCTTCTCTCCTTTATCTTTTAACAGTTATCTGTCCCCTGCATACAGAGAACTCGCAATCCAAATGATGTCTTGGTCTTTAGGACTATGCTGAACGAGAACCATCATCATCCCCATCCCATCCCCCACACCCCCACCCCCCAAACCACCACCACCACCAAAAAAAAAAGAGAGGAAATATAAGTGTGCAGAGTATGGAGAAATGAGTGCGGTCTTCAAAAATTGTGGTTGTAAATATGTTAGTTAGCTGTAAAATGATTATTGGTTTTTATTTATGATTCTTTCCTTTCATGTATCAAGCCTTTCTCCTACATAGGAAGGGTATATATCTTACATTAAAATTATTGGTATACATATATCATATTCCATTCAAGTCAAGATGGTATCAGAGCTAAGAACTACAAAACCTTAGCTATTTTCTTTCAAATCAAGCCCTAGCCACTGCCGTTGTCACTGTCCCCTTCAGATGGAACCTAACTTTCGTTGACTGGAACCCTAGGTGTCATGCACAATACCTTTGGCGAATCTCTAAGTTAGTAGGTTCAAAAAGTTGTTGAAGGTTGGAGAAGAACACTCGAGAACTCGCCAAAAACACTAGTTTTTGCCTCTAGTTTGCTCATGGTACCGTCCCAGGTTTGTGTTTCGTTGTTGAAGGCTAGAAAGAAAAGAGAACTCTCAACAAGTTGGAACTAATCAAGAGCAATAGGAAATCGGAGCAGGAGGATTTTTGAGCTCTGACAGGCTAGAGGTGTGTGGGCAGTGCGTGGAAAGTGTTAGAAGCCCTCTCCTATCTAGGACTTACTAGGCCAGAAGATCATTCCACTTCAAAAGAAGGCTATGTATCTTACATAACAATTATTGGAATATAAATATCTTATTCCATTCAATTCAAAACATACTTTCTCATGTGAGGTATCCGATAAAATAACTCCTTTACTGTATTTATGTAGGTTGTTTTCAGCTGCTGACAGTGATGATATCTACACAGCTGTACAGTTCATTAGTAGTGCAAGACCGTGGACAGCATTGATGGCCATTGGCTGGGGATATGGTGCAAACATGCTGACCAAGTACCTGGCAGAAGTTGGTGAGAGAACACCACTTACCGCTGCAACATGCATTGACAATCCCTTTGACTTGGAGGAGGCCACCCAGACCCTTCCATATCACATGGCTGTTGATCATGATCTCACTGGTGGACTGATTAATATTCTGAGATCTAATAAGGTTTGTGATTCCTGCACCTGTTTGTTGCCTTACTAAATATAGCTTAATGTTTATGAAGAAGTGCTGAAACTTCCAATGCCTTATTGCTTAATGAACTATGCTTTCACATAGTGCAGCAATGTGTGCCTATGGCTTTGTGATTGTTGTTTACTACTGGGAATACTGGATTGTAATGCTAGATGACTTTCTTAATTTGCAGGAACTTTTTCAAGGGAAAGAAAAAGGCTTTGATGTGGAAAAGGCTCTTGAAGCCAAATCTGTGCGCGATTTTGAGAAACTAATATCTAGCATTTCTCATGGTTTTAATTCTATTGAAGATTTCTACTCCAAGACAAGCACAAGAAATGTGGTTGGGAATGTGAAAATCCCTGTACTTTTTATCCAGGTGCATGTTTTCTACAAAGCTTTTTCTTTGAGTTTTGCTATTAAACTGCTGAAACGATATGGTAGATTAGGTTCTTTCAGTTCCATATTCTATTTATTTATTATGTGTACATGTGCCCATAAAATTCTAGTCCGGCCGATTGTAATGTGTTAATTTCATTTATTTCATGATGTTAAAAATTAAACCAACATAGTTAATTAAATTTTGGAAAGTGGCATTATGATAAAGGAGCAAGAATAAGTTATCTAGCAACAAGCTGAGCATGATTGACATATTTGCTCCAGCTTGAGGGGGAGTGTTATAATATATATTTATATTATAATTATGAATAGTTGTCCTTTATTATAATTTTATATCCCCTAGATTAGGGTTTCATAGTTGCCTATATATATGTATCTTTAGCCTGGTTAAATAATAAGATCATTATTCTCTTCAAAAGTATTGGGAATAATAGAAACATTTCATTGATGAATGAAATTAGGGGAGAACCCCAAACACCTAAAAGTGATTAAAAAGGAGAGTGCCAATTACAGACTAAAAAAGATAAACTAATATGAGAGAAAGGGTGTTTTGTTCTACACCATGAATAGACAAAACGAACTCCATAACACAAACAAAAGAGAAAGAGACACGAAAAAGCTTCTATTCCTTTTGCCCCATAAACTCAAAAAGAAAGCACTCATCAGAGTGAACCAAATCGTTTGCTTTCTACCACAAAAAGGATGACCCACCAACAATGGAGCCAAGATGTCTAATGCAAGAAGAGCTCCATATGGAATTGATTGAAAAGGAATCCCTTGCTGACAGCTATGTTTCACGTAGGAGAACAATGCCAGAGTTATGCTGAAAAACCAAGGTACAATTCCTCCAAGAATTGAGGCCCCTTACATTCCAAGTTAGGAACTTCATTGGTGATCCGAAGCACCCTCCTGAATAGCCAAGGTGGCTAATTTGTCATAGTGAATAGATGTATATGATCCCTATAATTCTCTCTGAAGCTTTGACTTTTTACCAACAGTAGTTTGCGATTTCTTGGTTTTAGAGGGAGGAGGGTTGGGTGGAAGTGCCGTAACGCAAAGGCCATGTTTAGTCAATAAGGAAGCTAAATCCCAAAGGCTGAAAAGGCTGAAAGGCAAGGAAGGTGAGGCCATGAGCTGCGGCTGTGTAAAAGAAAGGGGGAATGAATGTGGTGAGTCAAGCCTGTGAAGCAGCAATCTGGTTGTCAGCAGTTGGTGAAGGGATAGTGTGGCTAGAACTTAAGTCCGTTGGGAGGGGAGGAAGAGAGTATAATGGCAGTTGATTGGATTCATCTGGTTCGTCTTTAGAGACAGTCATATCAAGAGGATGTTTTGTAAAATTCGGATCTTTGGTAGGGCTAGATAGATATCCTTCTGTATCGAAACCAGCAAATAGAATATTAGTTTTATTGACTGAGGTGGAAAATTTGTTGCCAGCTTGGAGGGTGGTGGGCCCATTCCGGAAGGTAATAGTGGAGAGAGAGGGTTGTGACAAGGAAGGGGAGGCCAAATTGTTAGCCAGTTGTCTCCTTTCTTTGCAGCAAGGTTGTATCTACGGTGTTAAATTATTTCACCTCATTATCAAGGCATTCTAAATAGCTGAGCTAACCAGAAAATTTGATGTTTTAATATAGATTGTAAATGCATTAAGTTTGTATGCTCTGAGACATCTCATCATCTTATATATAAAGTATTGTTTTCAATGAGTTATGTTTGATAATTGACATTGCTTTCTCATCGAATAAAGCAGTTTTCTAACTTGTTTAACTGTCTGAAATTATCAGAATGACAATGGATCAGCTCCAGTGTTCTCAATTCCACGCAGTTTAATAGTAGAAAATCCGTTTACAAGTCTTCTGTTGTGTTCTTATTCGCCATCTAGTATTATATCTAGCATGCAACCTGTTCTATCTTGGTGCCAGCAGTTATCAATTGAGGTAATGAATTATTTTCTTTCAATGTGATCTTGTAACGTGTTAATTTATTTCATCATCTTCTAATTTATAGCCCATAAAATGTTGGTGTTCACTTTCATATTTGTTTATTAACTTACTTCATTTCAATTTTGGGGGATTGAAATGTAGATGATGTTAAAACTTAATAATTTTTTTTATAGAACTTTAGATTCATGCAAATTTTATTAATTCCCAGCTTAAATGAAAGCACCTCACTTAAAGCAGATAAACGGTTATTCTATTTATGGGCCAGTTTGAAACCAGCTGGACGCAAGGTATCCTTATATTATATGTATGAGTCAGCATTAACTGATATGTTCCTTCCTACTCTCAGAGTTCTCTATAATTTAAGTCAAGGTTGCTTGATAACTAAAAAGATCATGGTTTGCACTTGGGTAAGAGTTGTTATAATTGGAAACTTTCAATTATTTTTGAAGGAAAGCAATATACGTCATATCCTCTGATGAACCAAGTGAAACTGATCTTGTTTTCCTTCCAGTTTTTATTCTATAAAATTGAAGGTATTTATTACCTTTCAGCAATTTCTTACTATTCAAACAAAATATGATAGTTAGTTCTGTTGGTTCTCTGTTTCTCTTGATTCATAGGGTTTGGATTTTGAAATATCTTTTCCACAATTTAATTCTACCAAAACCCTTTTGGTAGGAAAAATGTGGAGTTCTTTGGTGCATCTCTCCTAGCCATATTCTAATTAGTATGCATGTAATACACATAGTGGCTTACAGCGGTAGAGCTTGGACTTTTGAAAGGGCGTCACCCTCTTCTCAAGGACGTTGATATTACCATCAACTCTTCCAAAGGCTTAGCTCTCGTGGAAGGCAGAACAGTGGAAGAAAGAGGAAAAGTCATCAGGCAACTAGGTTACAACGGGTCAGATGCTTCATGTGGGTACCAATCAACAAGGTTTATCAAGAAGAAACTTGAAGAGAGTCACAGTAGTATCCATACTGACCTAAGATCTCAAAATAACTCACAGAGCAAATCACAACTCGAGGATAAAGGATCTATTGAAATTGAAGTTGGGGTTTTGAACCAAACCAGCTCTATTAGTGAAGATATGGATCAAAAGGACAAAGTTCGTTTGGAAGATACTGAAAAAGGTCAAGTGTTACGGACAGCTGAAGTGGTTATGAATATTCTTGATATGACTAACCCTGGCACTCTGACAGAAGAAGAGAAGAAAAAGGTAATACCAGACCGTCTTCTCATTCATTCGTATAAGATTGCAGATTTCTTCAATTGTCTAAGGTTATAAATTATGATAAGCTTTATCCTTTCTTTACACTTTCTGTTGAGTGAATAATGTCCTTGTGCATTTGCTTTATTTATTTATCTAGTTTTCTTTTAGATCTCTTGTACATGGAAAAAGGGGGGAAATGGGGAAAGTTCAAAGACTTGTTTGCCACCGTTTTCATGCGCTTTTCTTTCTTCTTCTTCTCTTTCCTTCTCTTTCCTTTTTTTTTCTGGGATTTAGTGTCATTAAGCATACATACTTGTTGGATGGAGGAGCCATTCCAACAAATGTGCCTCTTAAGCTTATTTACCAATTTAATTTTGTTTTGATATCTTTCAAGGTTTCACTCTATTCCCTTCTTTCTTTCTCCATCGTGTTCAATTTTGCTCTCTCTTCTCTCTCTCCCCCCCTCCTTTATTCAAGCCAGGAGCTGGTAGTTATCTAAGATTTTTCTGTGTTACTCAATATAATAACATGTACTTTTATAGAAAAACCCTATATATCTCCTTTATTCTTCTTTCTACTTATGAAAGCATGGTTAACTTATGAAGAAGAAAGCAGAGAATAGGGACATGGAGAGGCGTAGTGAAAATGAAAGGAAGCCGGTAGCTCCTGCTCCTGATATCTTTGTTCTGTAAGATCTGTACATCAATTTCTTTATCAAGGACAGATTTGCACCGAATTTTGTTTAGTCACGTTGGCACATTTTCTCACCCTACTAATTTTTCAACGAGATCTGTACGAAAATATATGGTATATGGTTTTTGGTTACCTTTGCCCGATTGCTTTTTCAACCAAAATTTAGTCAAATTAATTCTCTTCACAAAATTTTTAGTGCTAAGAATTTGAAAATTTACTCCGTTCATGATTATTTGAGAGTCAATATCTTTTGTGCTTTGTCAAGTTTTTTTTTTATGGTCCGAGTCCATTACTGCTTACGTTGTTTTCTTACGTGTGACATATTCCCATTTCCAATATAAAAAAGAGAATGAAGCTACATTTTGCTGGCTCGTTAAAAATTCTGTTAGCCACCCATTTAAGTTGTTCTGTTGTTTCCTTGTTCAGGTCTTGAATGCTGTGGGTAAAGGAGAGACATTGATGAAAGCTCTGCAAGATGCTGTACCGGAAGAAGTCCGTGGAAAGCTTACAACTGCTTTATCTGGGATATTGCATGCTCAAGGATCGAATTTAAAGGTTAATGATCTAATTGGCAGTTCTCAAAAATCTAATGCCACATCAGAATTAAAGAGAAAGACTGAGGAGAAGGTCAGACACGTGGCAGATGCTGAAGCTTCCTCACAAATTTCATCCCCTTTGCATGAGATGGGAGCTGTTAATGATGTTTCAGATGGTTCAGATAGCTATCGACCTACAAAGGACAAGTTTATTGGGGAACTAGAATCTGATTCTCCTTCCTCTGATGAACTCCAGTCGATTGACCAAAATGGTTCTCAAGCACTTGGTATTCAGGGTGATGATACTATCAGTTCTATAAGGAAGGAGACCCGTGGCTCTGGTAATACTGAGTCAGATGATGGATTTTCTAGGGAAAATACTTCTCAATATCTTGTTAATGGTGAGAAAGAACTAGAGATAGATTTGAAGCCTGAACTTTCGAGCAAGGGTGAACAGATAGGTAGCCACAAAGTAGCCATTGGTGATAATTATAAAGATCAGGGTGGTGGAATTGCTCAATCAGATGAGGAGGAAGAGAATAAACCCAAGAAAAATGAAGAGAAAGCTGTAGGTCCTTCAAACGATGATAAGGCGGTTTCATCTTTTACAACTGAGGAAGCACTTTCATCACTAGGGTCTACTTCAGAGGCTGAGGCAATACAAGTAGAACATGAATACAATGACAGTCAGAAGGATAATAATAATATGCAACCTGTTGTAGAGCATACTAAGCCTGTCGTTTCTGAATCTAATGTCAACAACTTCAGTGTTTCTCAGGCTTTGGATGCCTTGGCAGGGATTGATGATTCCACCCAGGTAGCAGTCAATAGTGTATTCAATGTAATTGAAAATATGATATCACAGTTAGAGGGTTCAGAAAATGAAGGTGAGGACAAGAAGAGTGGTTCCTTAGTTGATGATCATTGCTCAAGTAATGATAATGAAATGTCATTAGGGAAGAAAGAATGTGGTAACATGGATTCGTCTGTAAATCCTGAAAGGAAAAGAGATACAGAGCATAATGTTAGAAGTGGACGGGAAGAGGAGGAATTCACTTCAGACCTGGTTTCAATTAATAGAAGCTCTTTGATTAGATCTCAGCCAGCCCAAGCAGGCAAGGATGTAAATGAAAAGGACAAACTCCTTGATGATATGGATGGAAATGTGGAGATGACTTCAAATGTGTATTTAGATTCTGTTCACAATAAATTTTTCTTGAAATACATTGCCACAAACATCCCTACTGAATCACTTGATAAGAATACAACTACAGCTTTGTTGCTTGATTATATTCCAGAAGAAGGCCAATGGAAGTTTATTGAGCAACCGGGAAATGGAAGTGGTGCTATTTCAGCAACTGAAGGAGTTGATGGACAAGTGAATGCCTATGCACATGCAAAAGTGAAGAATACTGATAATGTTATTGAGCCACTTTATATGATTATGGACAGTGACAATCAGCCAGGGCCAGTTGGGGAATATCAAACCACGGTTAATGGAAAGAAAGAAATCAAATGTAATGATGGACAAAAGGATTTGGAATACTTTGTTAGAACTATTATACAGGATAGTTTGCAGGTTGAAGTTGGTCGTAGGCTGAGTGCAGTTAACAAGGACTTAAAATTGGGTGTTGACAGAGACATCGAACATGTTGCAAATTTGTTGTCAGTGGCTGTTGGATATGGCAGTGGGTGTAGCCAATGTTTGGATTCCATTGCAGAAAAAGTGGGTACTCTTTGTGACGAGCGGATTATTAGATCACTTTCCTCTTCTGTTCAGGAAACTGTTTATTTGAAAAAGATTCTTCCTTTAGGTGTTATTATCGGCTCTAGCTTGGCAGCTTTAAGAAAACATTTTCATGTGACTACACTGCAAGATGATAACCAGGGCCAATGCTCGTTCTTTGATCAAGCTAAAAAATCTGGTCAAAGAAGTCATGGTGAAGCTAATAATGGGAGAGAGCCCACTCAAAATGTTATATTGACCGATACAGTGTGTGTGGAAGGAGGATGTGCTGAAATGAGAAATTTAGATAAAGATACTGTTGTGGTACGAGCTGTCACAGCTGCTCTTGGGGCATCTGCATTACTGTTACATCAGCAGGTATATCTGCTTTAAGATTTTTGTTTTTTATGCATTGCCTTTTGCACCTTGGCATGAATAAGCCTCGAATATGTATAATTTTAGCAAAGGAAATAATATTTTTCATTTGGATGTCCTTTTTTGGCTAAGAAACAATTTCATTGATAAATGAAATATCCAAAGAGTACACAAAATACAAGTGAGGAGATACAAGATGAACCAAAGTGGTAAACCCACAGCAGAAACCAAGGGCCAACAAAAGAAGAGAAAAACAGAAAGATGTATGGTGGATTGAAGCTGTAGAAAGCCCTCATATCGTATGGGACAAACTAAACAAACCAACAACCCAATGCACATCAAACCATGGCAACCTAAAAGCAAATGTGAACCTAAACAGATACACCCCTGACAAGCAAAACAACAGCAACATGAATACACTTGTTTATGAGAAGGAGAAAAGGAAAGCCAAAATTTGGATGGAAGAAACATAGAGCAATGAAAAGTTTAAGCCGATAATGATCGTTTTCTAAGCAAAGATGATGCTTTTTTCTTGTAAGAGATTGAGCATTCTAAGTTTTGGATTTCTCGAATGCACTTCCTTTGTTTCATTGTTTGCTTGTTTTTTTTTTCTCTATCCTTGTGGGAATAGCCATAATACAAAGGCCATTATCTCTGAACCAAGATGTCAATGCATTTTATTGAGGCCTTGCATGAACCATTATTGTTGGATGTCAACATTAAGGTTTGAGATAATCAAAATAATTTATTTCATTCATTATATATATATATTATATATATATATATATATAGATACACACAAGCGTACAAGGATTAACCCAAGTAGGAGAAGGCAAAAAGACAATAAAGGACAATACGATAAAGATATTTACAATAGTGTTATAATACCAATATTGGCACTATAATACTCCACCTCAAGTTGAAGCATTTTAATCATTTCCAACTTGTTACGTAGATAATCAATATGTGTTCAATCTAATGATTTCGTGAAGATACCTCCTAACTGTTCTTCAGTCTTCACATGTCATATAGATACCAAATATCGCTGAATTTTCTCATGTACAAAATGACAAAATGACAAAATGACAATCAACCTCAATTTGTTTAGTTCTCTTATGGAACATTGGATTATATGCGATATGAAGTGTTGTTTGATTATCACAACACAATTTGGCTGGTGTTGTAATATCTGTTGGAGATTTGGTTTGTTGGCATTATAATTTTCTCTAACACAGTGACCTTGTATATGTCTCAAATAAAGTTCTAACATCAAGTTTTGACACTATAATATTTTCCTGCGAAATACTTTCCTAATATGGAAATATTCGACAGATTGATGTAGTATGATATTTTCCTTTATTGTGGTGCGGATTATTTTCTCCTATTTGGGATATGTTTCCTTTTCTGGATTTGTCGATAAAAGGAGTGTTCTGGTATGCTTTCGATGAGCAATTTTTTGATTACATCGATTTCGGTTTCTGAGAGCAAGATGTTTGTAGCCTTCGGTCAAATTGTCCTACATTGTGATCTTTCGTTGCTCACTTTATTCCACTGTGCAAGTTCTTCCCTTGAATACAAGACTTTGAAGATTATTACGTTTTAGGGGGAGCCTAAGACTCAGTTTCGAAGAAGGAAGTTTTTCATCTTAGGGAGTTCCTAAGAATTATTAGTAAAGGGAGTTCACTGATATTGGGAAAGATATTGTCGTGAGAGGGAGTCTCACACATTGTCGGGTGTCGAAGTGTTCGTTGCTAATATTAACATACTTAGGGGAAGCCTAAGTTTAGTTGAGAAGGAGTCTCATCTAGAGGGAGTTTAGCTGACATGTGAGTTAAGCTCCACGTGAGCCACTGTTGGGGTATTACAGATAAGTACTACGTTGTAAACAGTTTAACTCTTTAATATTAGAGAACTATCTTTTCTGGGTGTTTAGCCCCCCAGATGTAGGTGTTTGTCACTGAACTGGTTACCAACTGCTGTGTGCCTTTACTTACTTTATTGCTGTTGGAATTTTTATTGTTACAACTATTGTCAGTGCTTTCAGCTTAACAAGCACATATTGAGTGACGAATCATCCTAACGCTTTTTCAATTGGTATCAGAGCGGGTCACCTTTATCTCAGGTGCTTCAATCAATGATGGAATCAAGGAAGGAGGCTCTACCACTCGTCCACTTGTTCTTGATGGAACAAACTATTCGTACTGGAAAGCTCGAATGTTTGCCTTCTTGAAATCGATTGGTAGCAAAACTTGGAAGGTTGTTGTATTCGGATGGACACATCCTATCATCAAGTTTGAGGATGGAAAAGAAATTTTTAGGCCAGAGGCTCTGTGGTCTAAAGAAGAAGATGAAGGGAAATTCACATCCCTTGAATGCAATATTCAATGTTGTAGATCGCAACATATTCGGAGTTATTGATACTTGTGTCTCAGCTAAGGAGGTATGGGATATCTTGTCTCTTGCTCATGAGGGAATGCCTAAAGTAAAGATGTCTAGGCGGCAATTGGAGACATCAAAGTTTGAGCATTTTAGAATGCACGATGAGGAATCCATTTCTGAATTCAGTGTTTGGTTGCTAGATATTGCAAATGGGTCATTTACTCTCAGAGAGAAGATTTTAGAAGAAAATCTTGTCAAGAAAGTTCTGAGATCTCTACCCAAGTTGATATGAAAGTCATAGACATTGAGGAAGCTCAAGACATAACAAAGTTGAGAGTAGATGAATTATTTGGCTCCTTACTCACTTTTGAAATGTCGTCCCTTGACGGGAAAGTTGAAAAAGAAAAATAAGGGAATTGCTCTTTGTTATAATTCTATAGTTAGGGTTTTCCATTCTTGTAAATATTTTGTGATATTTTCCTTTTCTATGCTTTGTACACTTGTATATATTCATATCTTTGGTGAATGAATAGAGTATTATGATTCTTTCTCAAACCTAAGAGTTTTACATGGTATCAGAGCTCTCTAAACAAACTTAGGGTTTTGTGAACCTTAGGGTTTGAGAATTTAGAACCCGTTTGTGATACGTTTAGGGTTTTGTGGAGAGGTGAGTTTACACTTTTGCTCACAGTCGTCGTCTTCGGTTCGTTCGCTGTCGTTAGCTGCCGCCGCCGCCGTAGTCATCAGTCGCTGCCGGAAAAAAAAAGCTGTTTTTTTCGACACTGCCCAGTCCAACGAGGAGCCCAGCCGCCGATCTACAAAACCCCAAAGTCCGGTTGCCATCTGACCAACGCGTGAGGCTCATGCGCCGCTTGTTCTAACCTACTGTCCGTCCATCGTTTTTCGTTCGTCTTCTGTGGGTTTCCTTAGTGTTGTTGGCTCTTTTTGGTGGTGTGTTTGTTTGGGATATATAGATATACTCACTGCTTGTAAAGATATCTCTTCGGTAAATTAGGGTTTGATTCTCTGCTGTCCCGTGTCTATTTTTTGAGGTAATGGCTGATAAGAAATCAGTAATGTCTGAGATTGTTCCTATGGTGTCAAAAGTAACTGAACACAAGTTGAATGGATCCAACTACTATTCATGGAGATCAAATCCAGGAGGTGTTGTTTGCTATTATTGTCATAAACCTAGCCATACGAAACGAATGCAGAAGATTGCTGAATAAGGGTCAGAGGATGTCATCACGCTCTGCACATGTCGTCTCTACTCCTGATAATCTTGACAAGTCAATTACGATTTCTGCAGAGGAGTTTGCTAAATTTCAGCAGTATCAAAAGTCATTGAAGGCATCATCTTCTACTCCTATTACGACCATCGCAGAGACAGGTAACATTTCTAAATGTCTTCTTTCCTCCACGTCAAAATGGGTCATTGACTTTGGCGCTACAGACCATATGACAGGTAACCCCAGTTTATTCTCTAACCTTTCTACATCTACCTCTTCACCTAATGTCACTATAGCTGATAGAACCTCCACTCCTGTTTTAGGATCAGGAACCGTCCATCTCACTGAATCAATTTCTTTGTCATCAGTTTTAAATTTACCAAATTTCTCATTTAATTTGATTTCGGTCAGTAAACTCACTCGTGATCTTCATTGTTGTCTACTTTTTTCCTGGTTATTGCTTATTTTAGGATCTTACGACGAAAAAGACTATCGGTAAAGGACGGGAATTTGTCTACTTTACATCTTTGAACCACAAACACCTATGGCCATCACATGCTCTAGCATGTCGTCTCCCTTTGAAGAGCATTGTCGTTTGGGTCATCCGTCTATCTCTGTGTTGAAGAGTCTTCGTCCACAACTTCAACATTTGTCTTCTTTAGATTGTGAGTCATGTCAGTTTGCTAAATTTCATCGTTTGAGTTCGTATCCTCGAGTCAATAAACGAGCTAGTGCTCCTTTTGAATTAGTCCATTATGATGTTTGGGGTCCATGTCCTGTTGAGTCCAAAGGAGGGTTTAGATATATTGTTACATTTGTCGATGACTATTCTCGTGTTATGTGGTTATATTTAATGAAAAGTCGTTCTGAGTTACTTTTTCATTTTCGTAACTTCCATGTTGAAATTCAAACTCAGTTTAGTGGTACTCTTAAAATCCTACGGAGTGATAACGTTAAGGAATATTTCTCTCATACACTCAAGTCTTATTTAGATGCCCATGGCATTCTTCATCAATCTTCTTGTGTTGATACTCCATCTCAAAATGGGGTTGCAGAATGAAAGAATCGTCATCTCCTTGAGACAGCCAGAGAGACAACTAGAGCTTTGATATTTCATATGCATGTTCCAAAATCCTTTTGGGCTGATGCTGTTTCCACAACTTGTTTCTTAATAAATCGCATGCCCTCTTCCATTCTTAAGGGTGAGATACCTTTTCGTACTTTATGCCCCAAGCAACATCTGTTTCCCATTCCACTCAAAATATTTGGTTGTACCTACTTTGTTCGGGATGTTCGGCCTCAGCATACCAAGCTGGATCCAAAGTCCTTAAAATGTATTTTCCTTGGTTATTCCCGTGTTCAAAAGGGGTATCGGTGTTATTGTCCTAGTCTAAATAAATATTTAGTCTCTCCTGATATCACGTTTTTTGAACATACCCCATTTTTTTCATCACCGTCTTTCTCTTCAAATAAGAGTCAGGGGAGCATAAGGAATTAGAGGATGATTTCCTTGTCTACACAGTTATTTCTTCTTCCGATCCTCTTCCTGTGGCTACCTCTACTCTTCCTCCCATCACTAAGGTCTATACTCGATGACAACCTCCTCTAGTTCCATGCCCTGTACCAGAGTCTTCTTCGTCATTGGATCCAAAAACGGGTGATGATCTTCCTATTGCTCTTCGTAAAGGTAAACGTACATGTGCTCATCCTATTTCCTCTTTTGTTTCATATAACCATTTGTTGCCTTCCACATGTTCATTCATTGCATCCTTAGAGTCTGTATCCATCCTGAAAACTGTTCATTAGGCTTTGTCTCATCCTGGTTGGTGTGCCGCAATGGTGGAGGAGATGACTGCCTTAGATGATAATTGTACTTGGGATTTAGTTTTTTTCCCTACAAGAAAGAAGGCTATCGGTTGCAAATGGGTGTTTGTAGTTAAAGTCAATCCTTATGGTTCTGTTGCTTGGTTAAAAGCGTGCCTCGTAGCGAAAGGCTACGCACAAACTTATGACATTGACTATGCTGATACTTTTTCTCCTGTAGCAAAAAGGCATATGTGAGGTTTATTTCATTAGCTTCAATCAATCATTGGCTTTTACATCAGCTTGATATTAAAAATGCATTTCTTCATCGTGATCTTCAAGAAGTGGTGTATATGGAGCAACCACCAGGGTTTGTTGCTCACGGGGAGAATGGAACGGTGTCTCGCCTTCGTAAATCCTTGTATGGATTAAAGCAGAGCCCACGAACTTGGTTTGGTAAATTTAGTCAGGTGATTGAAAGCTTTGGAATGCAGAAGAGTAAGTCAGATCATTCAGTCTTTTTTAAGAGATCTGAGAGTGGTGTCATCTTGTTAGTCGTATATGTGGATGATATTGTGATTATTGGTGATGATGCTTTAGGTATCCAGTCTCTAAAAACCTTTCTTCATAGTCAATTCCATTCAAAAGATTTGGGCATATTGAAATACTTCTTAGGAATTGAGGTAATAAGAAGCAAGAAAGGAATTATATTATCCCAGAGAAAATATGTACTTGACTGGTTGACTGAAACAAGAAAGCTAGGGGCTAAGCCATGTAGTACCCCAATGATGCCCAACTTACAACTCACAAAAGATGGAGAATTGCTAAAAGATCCTGAAAGATATAGGAGGTTAGTGGGAAAACTTAATTACCTTACAGTGACTCGACCCGACATAGCCTATTCAGTAAGTATTGTGAGTCAGTATATGTCATGCCCTATAGTTGATCATTGGGCTGCATTGGAACTGATTCTTTCTTATTTGAAGGCTGCTCCCGGGCGTGGTTTATTATATAAGGATTATGGTCATACTAATATTGAATGTTTCTCAGACGTCGATTGGGTAGGATCTAAAAAAGACAAAAGATCAACCTTAGGGTATTGTGTTTTTGTTGATGGTAATTTGATTTCTTGGAAGAGTAAGAAGCAAAATGTGGTGTCACGTTCAAGTGCAGAATCAAAATATAGAGCAATGACACAATCTGTGTGTGAATTGATTTGGATATATGAACTTCTTGTTGAGTTGGGGTTTGAAATCACCACACCGACAAAGTTGTGTGATAATCAAGCAACACTTCATATTGCGTCTAATCCAGTATTTCATGAAAGGACTAAACATATTGGAGTTAATTGCCATTTTGTACGTGAGAAAATTCAACAAGGGTTGGTATCTACAGGATATGTGAAGACTGGAGAACAATCAGGAGATATCTTCACGAAAGCATTGGATGGAAGACGTATAGATTATCTATGTAACAAGTTGGGCATGATTAACATATATGCTCCAACTTGAGGGGGAGTGTTATAATTCTATAGTTAGGGTTTTCCATTCTTTTAAATATTTTGTGATATTTTCCTTTTTTATGTTGTGTACACTTGTATATATTCATATCTTTGGTGAATGAATAGAGCATTCTGATTCTTTCTCAAACTTAAGAGTTTCACTCTTCAATCAGTTGTTAAAGAAGAGTTGATTATTGACGATAAAGATTCAGAAGTTCCTCTTGTCGAATTGATTGCGTTACTTCCAAAACAGTTCAATCGTGTGTTCAAACAATTTGGTAAGAGGTCTAACTCAATTAATGAGATTGAACAAACAAATGGTACTCACAAATGGTGCAATATCACCATGAGCTGATTTGAAATCGAATCTGATTGAATTGCTTGACTGAACCGGTCTGAAACACGACTATTAGGCTGATCGGATCTGCAGCTTGTGGCAACGGTCGGTTGTGGGAACAAAGGGTGGCGGTGCAAGGTGGCGAAGTTGTGCAACTGTGATTCGCAGACAACAGGTCACGACAGATTTGCGTGACGGGGCTGCGAAAATTGGATGTGCACTGCAGGAGGTCGAACGGAGGCATGATCGCTCCTGTGCGGAGTGGTTAGAAGGCAGATGGGTGGTCGGCAGTGCCGACTACTGTGCGGCGGAGGAGGGTTTGGGCGAAGAGGGTTTGTGCAGTGATGGCGGCGGAGATCCGGGGCGACGACAACGGCGGCGGCGGCGGTTGGACAAGGGTTAGGGTTTTATTTTAGCTCTGATATCATGAAGTTTTTGGTGAATATTGGTTTTTCTTATATTCAAAAGGACCCAATAATGGGTAATTATAATATGAGAGAAATTCCAACTAAGGAAATTAATTAAAAAGGAAATTACAACAAATCATAATTAAAATAATAATTGAGACAAATATATACTAAACACAAATCTACACTTCCTTATCATTTGTGTGTTTGAAAGTAAATGTGATTAGGTGCTGTTTATATTTGTGTGCTTTATATGTGTTTCTGAACTCAAACACGCAGCGTTTATGTGAAACTGATGAAACTACTGAAAGTTCATTGAAGTCCGAGGAGAAATCTAGTCTTCAGAAAGAGCCAGAAAGACGTGAGGAGCAAATAATACCTGAAAAGAATCATAACATTGTCACTGCTTTTGCTGAGAAGGCAATGTCAGTTGCCAGTCCGGTGATGCCAAAGAAGGAAGATGGTGAAGTGGATGAAGAAAGGTTTTGGCCGTAAATGCATGTTGTACACAACTTTTTATGTCCTTTTCTCTTGTTCTCTAAGTATTTCTTCCCTTTCCAAACAGGCTGGTCTCTATGTTAGCTGAATTAAGAGAGAAGGGTGGCATATTGAAGCTAGTAGGCAGAATAGCTTTACTCTGGGGTGGTATACGTACCGCAATGAGTGTGACTGAAAAGCTTATCTCGATCCTTCGAATAGCAGAACGTCCTTTGTTTCAGAGGTAATTTTTAATTGCAAAACTCTACTGCATTTCTCCAAGACATTGAATGCTGCTGTCGTATGATGTTCTTTCCTTTTGGTCAAGGATAGATGTTCTTTCGTTGGGGTAGCTACCTAATGACTATTTAATTATTCAATTTCATATATCAATTTATTAGAAATAAAAAGTTAATCATAATGTATATCACAATGTATTATTTATGTGCAGTTCTTAAAAATTCAATTTATTATCTTCTTGTACTAAAGGATCATTTATCTTCCGTTGGAATTTGAACGAACACTTGAAATGAAATAAAATTGATTTTGACTCAGCACATTTATTTAATCTGATATATAACATTAATGACGAATATTATTTTGCAAAGCTTTATTAATTTTGTTCTAAAAAGGTTATTATTAGATGATATGATATTAAATTTACCTTGATGTATTCAAACTTAGTGTGTTCGATGTGGTGTTAGTTGTTGTAGAACTTACCGGTTCTTTAGTTTTTAAGTTGTTAAGTTCTTTTAGAGGTAGCTCTAGGTTGTTATGGTTTAGTATTTAAAATAAACCTTTCAGCTCTTTTAATACAACTTTGAGGTATTTTTTTTTCCAAGACTTGATTCTCTTCCAACTTGATACACCATACTTTCACCCATAAGCTTAAACTTTTAGATCAATCGGTGATTTAAGATGGTATTAGAACAGGTAGTCCAAGAGGTCTTGTGTTCAAACCTGTGCATGTTATTTCTTCCCCATTTAATATTGATTTCCATGTTATGTCTTCTACATATTTCAAGCTAAGGGGGAACAGTGTTAGGTGCTAAGAAGCATGGACACTCCTAAAATGGCCATGTATTGGTGTCGGAACATGTGTCCGACACCGACAAGCCTCCGACACGTGTCTGACATGGAAGTTGGCGTGTCCATTATTTTATTATTAATATTTTATTTCTGACATGCCCCGACACGACAGGACACGTGAAGGACAAACCTGCAAATTTTCAAAGGAAAAAAATTATTAAAACAGGGCATTTGAATTGCAGTGTTATCAAGGCGACCCAGGCACACGCCTGATGCATCTACCCTTTTTTCTTCTATAGCTTCTTCAACTTCTTAGATGTCTTATTTGAGAAGAAATAAGTTGGGAAAAGAGAAGAACGTGAAAAAGAACCTGTGTCGGGAGGAGAAGAAAAATGCAAAGAAGAGTGAAGAAAAAATTGAAGAACAAAGGATGTATGAAAAGAAGAAGACGTAAAGAAAAATTAAAAAGAAAAAGATGTATGAAAAGACAAGACTTTCCAAACTGCATGCCATCAAATCTGGCAGCCAAGTGGCAGTGTTCTTCCTCCCATTTGATGATAGGATTGTTTAATACTCAGTCTGCTAGTTTCAACTTATCTAAAAAAAATTTTCATTTTTATATAAACTATTCAAAATTTCTGAATGTTTTAATTTATAAAAAATTCAAGATTTTTCCTCTTTCTCAAACGCAGACCTCAGGCTGGCAACTTTGGTTTCTTTCTCTCGTATTTCTCTTTTTTTTTTTTTTTTTTTCTTTTGTTTTCAATTCATATATGTTTTTTTCCTCTAAATTTGGAGGATTATCAGATAACAAATCTCTACTTTTCACTAATTTTTGCTGGAAAATGTTACAAGAATTAAATTTTTATTTTATGGTTTTTTTTTTTTGTTATATATTACATACTTTTCAACTACATACATACTTTTCGTCTAAATATTCTTAACACTCTTTTAATATGTGAATTCAATTAAATAGTAATATATTTTATNTTTTCTTTTGTTTTCAATTCATATATGTTTTTTTCTTTTGTTTTTATTTTATGGTTTTTTTAATGTCTCTAAAGGTAATATTTCACAATATGTGCACAACATATATTTATTTTGTAAAAAAGAAATGTGTCCCCAATGTGTCATGTCCTACTTTCTTAGAAATTAGCGTGTCATCGTGTCGGTGTCGTGTCGTATTCGTGTCATGTGTCAGTGTCTATGTTTTTTAGGTTAGATGATATAATATTAAAGTTATCTTCATTCATAAGTTTAAATTTTTGGGTCAATTAGTTAAGGGGTATTTATTTATTCACTATATTAGTTGCATGGATACTTAAGAGAGGGAGTGAGCGAAAAGTTGTAAATAGAAGTCAACTATGTAATAAAAGCATCAAAACACAAACATTCGCTATTGCATACAGAGGATGGTCTAGAAAGATACGCTGCTGGCATCCATCTTTTTCCTCATAATAGGAAATGCCAATAAAATTGGAGACCTTAGAGTTTAAAATATCGGTTGGTGCTGGGCTGTTTGAAACGAACGAGTCTCCACCTTTGAAGGGCTATCAAACCGTTGAGTTCCTTCCAACGAAATGTCTAAAGATGCACATCTATTTGGCTGGACAATATCCTTTTCCAGATGAACAAAGGAAGACTTCTTTCATCAAGTGTCGTTCAACAATAATGACTTTGGAGGCTGAAGTCACTTTTTATTATTTTCAACTCTACACAATACAAGAGAGGACAGAGATTTATATAGGCTCTAGCAAGCTCTAATATAAAAAAAGAAAAAAACCTCGGGCAAAGTAAAGTACTAAAATACCCTTGGGTTAAACTCACAACACAGCCCCTTATTTTCAACACTCCCCCTCAAGTTGGGATGTAGATGTCAATTATACCCAACTTGCTAACAAAAGAGTCAAAGCTTTGCCTGGTGAGAATATCAACAACTTGTTGACTAGATGGAATGTAAGGAATACAGATACTACCATTGTCCATTTTCTCTTTTATAAAGTGTCTATCAATCTTCACATGTTTTGTTCTATCATGTTGCACGGTGTAAAGCTCTTAGGTTTGAGAAAGAATCAGAATACTCTATTCATTCACCAAAAATATGAATTTATACAAGTGTACAAAGCATAGAAAAGGAAAATATCACAAAATATTTACAAGAATGGAAATCCCTAACTATAGAATTATAACACACCCCCTCAAGTTGGAGCATATATGTTAATCATGCCCAACTTGTTACATAGATAATCTATACGTCTTCCATCCAATGCTTTCGTGAAGATATCTCCTAATTGTTCACCAGTCTTCACATATCCTGTAGATATCAACCCTTGTTGAATTTTCTCACGTACAAAATGGCAATCAACTTCAATATATTTAGTCCTTTCATGAAATACTGGATTAGACGCAATATGAAGTGCTGCTTGATTATCACACCACAACTTTGTCGGTGTGGTGATTTCAAATCCCAACTCAATAAGAAGTTCATATATCCAAATCAATTCACACACAGATTGTGTCATTGCTCTATATTTTGATTCTGCACTTGAACGTGACACCACATTTTGCTTCTTACTCTTCCAAGAAATCAAATTACCACCAACAAAAACACAATACCCTGAGGTTGATCTTCTGTCTTCTTTAGATCTTGCCCAATCGACGTTTGAGAAACATTCAATATTAGTATGACCATAATCCTTATATAATAAACCACGCCCGGGAGCAGCCTTCAAATAACAAAGAATCAGTTCCAATGCAGCC
This sequence comes from Benincasa hispida, assembly GCF_009727055.1. Taxonomy (NCBI): domain Eukaryota; kingdom Viridiplantae; phylum Streptophyta; class Magnoliopsida; order Cucurbitales; family Cucurbitaceae; genus Benincasa; species Benincasa hispida. The sequence continues at coordinate 1,285,409 of NW_024064153.1, read as the reverse complement.
CAATGATCAACTATAGGGCATGACATATACTGACTCACAATACTTACTAAATAGGCTATGTCGGGTCGAGTCACTGTAAGGTAATTAAGTTTTCCCACTAACCTCCTATATCTTTCAGGATCTTTTAGCAATTCTCCATCTTTTGTGAGTTGTAAGTTGGGCATCATTGGGGTACTACATGGCTTAGCCCCTAGCTTTCCTGTTTCAGTCAATAAGTCAAGTACATCTTTTCTCTGTTGATAATAGAATTCTTTTCTGCTTCTTATTACCTCAATTCCTAGAAAGTATTTCAACATGCCCAAATCTTTTGTATGGAATTGACTATGAAGAAAGGTCTTTAGAGACTGGATCCCTAAAACATCATCACCAGTAATCAAATATCATCCATATAAACGACTAAACAGATGAACACTTCTCTCAGATCTCTTAAAAAAGAACCGAATGATTTGACCTGCTCTTCCGCATTCCAAAGCTTTCAATCACCTGACAAATTTACCAAACCAAGCTCGTGGGCTCTGCTTTAATCCATACAAGGATTTACGAAGGCGACACACCGTTCCATTCTCCCTCTGAGCAACAAACCCTGGTGGTTGCTCCATATACACCTTTTCTTGAAGATCACGATGAAGAAATGCATTTTTAATATCAAGCTGATGTAAAGACCAATGATTGATTGAAGCTAATGAAATAAACAACCTCACAGATGCCATTTTTGCTACAGGAGAAAAAGTATCAGCATAGTCAACGTCATAAGTTTGTGCGTAGCCTTTCACTACGAGGCGCGTTTTTAATCGAGCAAGAGAACCATCAGGATTGACTTTAACTGCAAACACCCACTTGCAATTGATAGCCTTCTTTCTTGTAGGGAGAGAAACTAAATCCCAAGTACAATTATCATCTAAGGCAGTCATCTCCTCCACCATTGTGGCACCAACCAGGATGAGACAAAGCCTCATGAACAGTTTTCGGGATGGATACAGACCGTAAGGATGTAATGAATGAACATGTGGAAGACGACAAATGGTTATATGAAACAAGAGAGGAAATAGGATGAGCACATATACGTTTACCTTTACGAAGAGCAATAGGAAGATCATCACCAGTTTCTGGATCCAATGACGAAGAAGACTCTGGTACAGGGCATGGAATTGGAGGAGGTTGTCGTCGAGTATAGACCTTAACGATGGGAAGAAGAGTAGAGGTAGTCACAGGTAGAGATGAATCAGGAAGAGGATCGGAAGGAGAAATAACTGTGTAGACAAGGAAATCATCCTCTAATTCCTTATGCTCCCCTAGACTCTTATTCGAAGAGAAAGACGGTGATGAAAAAAATGGGGTATGTTCAAAAAACGTGATATCAAGAGAGACTAAATATTTATTTTAACTAGGAAAATAACATCGATACTCCTTTTGGACACGGGAATAACCAAGGAAAATACATTTTAAGGACTTTGGATCCAGCTTGGTATGCTGAGGCCGAACATCCCGATCAAAGCAGGTACAACCAAATATTTTGGGTGGAATAGGAAACAAATGTTGCTTGGGGCATAAAGTACGAAAAGGTATCTCACCCTTAAGAATGGAAGAGCACATGCGATTTATTAAGAAACAAGTTGTGGAAACAACATCATCCCAAAAGGATTTTGGAACATGCATCTGAAACATCAAAGCTCTGTCTCAAGGAGATGACAATTCTTTCGTTCTGCAACCCCACTTTGAGATGGAGTATCAACACAAGAAGATTGATGAAGAATACCATGGGCATCTAAATAAGATTTGAGTGTATGAAAGAAATACTCCTTAGCATTATCACTCTGTAGAATTTTAAGAGTACCGCTAAACTGAGTTTGAATTTCAGCATGGAAGTTACGAAAATGAGAAAGTAACTCAGAACGACTTTTCATTAAATATAACCGCGTAACACGAGAATAGTCATCGACAAATGTTAGAAAATACCTAAACCCTCGTTTGGACTCAACAGGACATGGACCCCAACATCAGAATGGACTAATTCAAAAGGAGCACTAGCTCGTTTATTGACTCGAGAATACGAATTCAAACGATGATATTTAGCAAACTGACATGACTCACAATCTAAAGAAGACAAATGTTGAAGTTGTGGACGAAGACTCTTCAACACAGAGATAGACGGATGACCCAAACGACAATGCTCTTCAAAGGGAGACAACACGATAGAGCATGTGATGGCCGTAGGTGTTTGTGGTTCAAAGATGTAAAGACCTCCAAATTCACGCCCTTTACCAATAGTCTGTTTCGTCGTAAGATCCTGAAATAAGCAATAACCAGGAAAAAATGAGACACAACAATGAAGATCACGAGTGAGTTTGCTAACCGAAATCAAATTAAACCAAAAATTTGGTAAATTTAAAACTGATGACAAAGAAATTGATTCAGTGAGATAGACGGTTCCTGATCCTAAAACAGGAGTGGAGGTTTCATCAGCTATAGTGACATTAGGTGAAGAGGTTGATGTAGAAAGGTTAGAGAATAAACTGGGGTTACCTGTCATATGGTCTGTAACGCCAGAGTCAATGATCCATTTTGACGTGGAGGAAGGAAGGCATTTAGAAATGTACCTGTCTCTGCGATGGTCGTAATGGGAGTAGAAGATGATGCCCTCAATGACTCTTGATACTGTCTCTTATACACATCTAGATGTGTATAAGAGACAGCTCTTGATACTGCTGAAATTTAGCAAACTCCTCTACAGAAATCGTAATTGACTTGTCAAGATTATCAGGAGTAGAAGCGACATGTGCAGAGGGTGATGGCATCCTCTGACCCTTATTCAGCAATCTTCTGCATTCACATTTCGTATGGCCAGGTTTATGTCAATAATAGCAAACACCTCCTGGATTTGATCTCCATGAATAGTACCATTCAACTTTTGTTCAGTTACATTTGACATCATAGGAATAATCACAGACATTACTAGTCTCTTATTAGCCATTACCTTAAAATATAGACACCGGACAATAGAGAATCAAATTCTAAATTACTGAAGAGATGTCTTTACAAGTAGTGAGTATATCTATATATCCCAAACAAACACACCACCAAGAATAGCCAACAACATTGAGGAAACCCACAGAAGACGGACGAAAAACGACGGCGCATGCGCCTACACGTGCCGGTGTGTTGAAAAAACAGCTTTTTTTTTTTTTCCGGCAGCGGCGGCGGCGGGTAACAACGACGAATGAACCGAAGACGGCAACTGTGAGCAAAAGTGTAAACTCACCTCTCCACTAAACCCTAAACATATCACAAACGGGTTCTAAATTCTCAAACCCTATGGTTCACAAAACCCTAAGTTTGTTTAGAGAGCTCTGATACCATGTAAAACTCTTAGGTTTGAGAAAGAATCAGAATACTCTATTCATTCACCAAAGATATGAATATATACAAGTGTACAAAGCATAGAAAAGGAAAATATCACAAAATATTTACAAGAATAGAAAACCCTAACCATAAAATTATAACACACGGGATTGTTGGCTATGCTTATAGCTACTTTGTTATCACAATAGGGCTTCATAGGTAAATCACTGTCTTGATGAAGATCAGATAGAACTTTCTTCAACAAAATTTCTTTACAGATTCCCAAACTCATAGTTTTGTATTCTGCTTCAGCATTGCTCCTAGCAACACCACTTTGCTTTTTACTTCTCCAAGTAACTAGGTTACCCCACACAAAGGTACAGTATCCAGAGGTAGATTTTTTTGTCAACAACAGATCCTAATCAGAGTCTGGTTTTCCTGAGCATCAGACCTTTACCTAGAGTCATTTTCAAATATCTTAGAATCCGATTCATAGCTTCCATATGTTCCTTGTAGGGTGCTTACATAAACTGACTAACAACCTTGACAACATAGGAAATATTTGGTCTAGTGTGAGATAGGTAAATCAATTTTCCCGCTAGACACTGGTACCTCTCTTTATCAATAGGAACTTTGTCAACAAAATCTCCAAGTTTAGCATTGAATTCTATAGGAGTGTCAGCAGGTCTACATCCAGTCATACCCGTTTCTTTTAACAGGTCAAGAGTATATTTCCGTTAAGAGACAGAGATCCCTTCTCTTGATCTTGTCACCTCTATTCCAAAGAATTACTTTAGATTCACAAGATCCTTAATCTTAAACTTGTCAGCCATTTTCTTTTTTAGCCTGATAATCTCAACAGTATCATCTCCTGACAAGCAATATCATCTACATACATAATTAGAGCAACAATTCTCCCTAATACTGACCTTTTTGTGAATAATGTGTGATCAGAGTGCCCCTGAGTAAAACCTTGGGACTTAACAAAGGTAGTAAACCTGTCAAATCACGCTCTAGGGGACTATTTCAAACCATACAAAGACTTCTTGAGTTTACAAACCTAATGACCAAACTGAGCTTCAAAACCAGGAGGACTCATATAAATCTTTTCTTCTAATTACCATTCAAAAATGCAATTTTCACATCAAGTTGATGGAGATGCCAGTCTTTATTAACTGCAACAAAGAGGACTCGAACTGTATTTAATTTCGCTACAGGAGAGAAAGTCTCAGAATAATCGGTTGAAAAAAGAGGAAGAAAGGAACACAAGATTTACGTGAAAAATCCTAGATCAGGGAGAAAAAACCACTATAGAGATTGATTTTTATTATTAATTATGATACACAAAGTACAAGAGAATAGGCCAAATAAATAGACTAGTGGGAAGCCCTAGGGTACATACAATTACTAAAATACCCCTAGGGTTACAAGCTGTTTTTCGACACTCCCCCTCAAGTTGGGGCGTAAATATCAATAAGGCCCAACTTACTGACGCAGTAATCAAAGCTTTGTCTCAGTAACCCTTTTGTGAGCACATCTGCAATTTGCTGATTTGAGGGGACATAAGGAATGCATATACTTCCGTTGTCAAGTCTTTCCTTGATGAAGTACCGGTCGATCTCAACGTGTTTTGTTCTGTCATGCTGAACAGGATTATTAGCAATACTTATTGCTGCCTTATTGTCACAAAACAGTTTCATTGGGAGCTCATTGTTTTGATGAAATATCTGACAACACTTTCATCAACCAGATTTCTTTACATATCCCTAAACTCATGGCTCGATACTCAGCTTCCGCACTACTTCTGGCCACAACTCCCTGTTTCTTGCTCCTCCAGGTCACTAGATTACCCCAAACAAATGTGCAATATCCAGATGTTGATTTTTTATCAACAACAGACCCTGCCCAATCAGAATCAGTGTAGGCTTCAATGCAATGTTTATCAGACTTCTTGAACATTAACCCCTTACCTGGTGTACCTTTCAGATATCGTAGGATGCGTTCAACTGCTGTCATGTGTTCCTCACAAGGAGCCTACATAAAGTGACTGACAACGCTCACTGCATAGGAAATATCGAGTCTCGTATGAGATAAGTATATCAATTTACCAACTAACCGTTGATACCTTTCTTTATTGACTGGGACACTGTTACTGGTATTGCTGAGCTTTGAATTATATTCAACTGGGGTGTCAGCAGGTTTGCACCCAGTCATTCCTGTTTTTGTTAGAAGATCAATCGTGTATTTCCGTTGGGGCACGGGCTTACCAGTCTTGATTGTTACAAAGGACGATGCTATGGAATCGAGCTTGTTCCTGGAGAAGAAAATCAATATATTGCTTATGTAGCTTATCCCATCCCTTGATTGGGTTACTTCCATTCCGAGAAAGTATCTTAACTTCCAAGGTCTTTAATTTCAAATTCTTTTGCCATCTTTGCTTTGAGTTTCACAATTTCATCATCATCATCACCGGAGAGCACAATATCGTCAACGTACACAATGAGAACGGCAACCTTCCCTAAAGTTGACTTCTTTGTAAATAGTGTGTGATCTGAGTGCCCTTGGGTATACCCTTGTCTTTTGACAAAGGTGGCAAATCTGTCAAATTAGGCTCTCGGAGACCGTTTCAACCCATATAACGACTTTCTCAGCCGGCAGACTTGCTGTTTGAACTGATCTTCAAATCCGAGGGGAGGATTCATGTAGACTTCCTCCTCAAGTTCTCCATTGAGAAAGGCATTCTTTTACATCCAATTGATGCAGAGGCCAATCTTTGTTAACTGCAACTGATAGCAATACTCGGATAGTATTGAGTTTAGCCATGGGAAAGAATGTCTTAGAGTGATCTACCCCAAAGGTTTGGGTAAACCCTTTGGCAACTAACCTGGCCTTGTACCGATCAACAGTCCCATCTGACTTGTACTTTATAGTGAAAACCTGGAATGGTTACCTTGAGTTGGAGGAGGAGTCATATATACTTCTTCCAACTCACCATTTAGAAACGCATTTTTTACGTCCAACTGATGTAGAGGCCAGTCTAGGTTCACGGCAACAGAGAGGAGAACCCGAATAGTATTGAGTTTTGCCACCAGCGAGAAGGTTTCTGAGTAATCCACCCCATACGTTTGAGTGAATCCTTTCGCAACCAATCTGGCCTTATATCTGTTGAGAGTCCCATCGAACTTGTATTTGACTGTGAACACCCATTTGCACCCGACTTTTTTGTGACCTCTGGGAAGAGCAACTAGATCCCATGTTTTGTTGGTCTTGAGGGCTCGCATCTCTTCCATAACTGCGGTTCGCCAGAAGAGAAACTAGGAATTTTCACAGTGTCAAGACTAGTGGTGAAGGCCTTGAATCTTGTTGACAAGCTACCGGAAGATAAGAAGCTTTTTATAGAGTGCTTAGTACATGACTTCGTGCCCTTTCGTAGAGCAATCGGTAAGTCCAGGGTAGCATCAATCTCACTGGTCCTGTCACCCTTTTCCTCTGTATTCATCTGCTGTACATTTTCAGTCTCTTGAACATCATCAGGGGGAAATTCATTACTCTCATCCTCCCTAATTTCGCCAGAGTTCGCTGCATCGCTAGTGTTCACTGCATTACTTTCAACAGATTTATTATTATCAAGAGTATGGTTACCTTGAGCTGGCTCTGGTTCCGACTTTTGAACATCTTCCGGTGGAGCAATAGGGGGAACTATTTCGGGAACTATTTCCTTTCGTAGATTCTTTCGATAGTAGGTTATCCAATGAACTTGTTTTGTAGGAAGGATAGGATCATTAGTGTCGAGAATTGGTGGGCCAGGATCATTAGTGTCTGGAATGGGTTCAAGGAACAAGTCTACGGGAATGGAATAAGTGGACGACGTGTTAACCTCTTCACTCGGAGTCTCCCTTTGAAGAGGACCAACGGGAAAGAAAGGTTTATCTTCTTAAAAGGTGGCATCCATGGTGACAAAGTACTTTCGAGAAGAAGGCTGATAACATTTGTAGCCTCGTTGATGGAGTGGATACCCAACAAAGACACATTTTTGGGCCCTAGGAGCAAACTTACTCTGGGTACCATGATGATGGACAAAAACCGTGTAACCAAACACCCGAAGAGGAACATCTGGGAAAAGACGGGTAGAAGAGAAGGCTCTTTGAAATGAGCTAAGGGAGTCTGGAACTTGAGCACTCGATAAGGCATTTGATTTCTGAGATGGCCTGCAGTGAGTACAACATCTCCCCATAGGTACGAGGGTAGGGACGCAGGGATCATGAGTGCCCGAGCAACCTCAATAAGGTGACGGTTTTTCATTCGGCTACCTCATTTTGTTGTGGTGTATGGGCACAGGAGTTCTAGTGGATGATATCTTTAGAGTCTAAAAAATCACGGAGGGATTGGTTAATGAATTCATGGCCATTGTCACTCTGAAGGATAGTAATTTTGGTATTGAACTGGGTTTCAACAGTAGTGTAAAATTGTTGAAAGATTATAGTCGCTTCGGACTTGTCCGTAAGAAGGAACACCCATGTAAGACGGGTGTGATCATCTATGAAGGTGACAAACCACCGTTTACCTGACATGGTTGTGATATTAGATGGGCCCCACACATCACTATGTATCAGGTGGAAAGGTTGGGAAGGTTTGTAAGGTTGGGAAGTAAAGGACACCCGAGGTTGTTTTACACGAATACAAACATCGCAAGATAAAGATGAAACATTAACATTATGGAACAAATGTGGAAACAGATACTTCATATAATGAAAATTTGGATGTCCAAGACGAAAATGCCATAACAAGAAATCAGTTTCAGAAATAGTAAGAGAAGACGGTAAACAAGTGCTAGATAAACTTCTAGAGGAAGCATCCTCCGAGAGGAAGTAGAGCCCCCTATTGTGCTGGGCAGTGCCAATCGTCTTCCCCGAGCTCAGGTCTTGAAACAAAATATTGTCCGGTGAGAAAACGACATTGCAATTCAGATCTCTGGTTATTTTACTGACAGATAGCAGGTTATAAGATATCTTTGGCACATGCAAGACATTCTGTAAAATTAACCTTTGAATTGGAGATAAGTGACATTTCCCAACAATGGAGGCAAAGGATCCATCTGCAATTCGTAGTCTCTCATTTCTCGCACTTGGATAATAAGAGAGGAATTGATCAGATGATCCATTAGATGGTCCGTTGCTCCTGAGTCAAGAATCCAAGATTCATCTCCTTCAACCAAGAAGTTAAAAGACTGATAAGTACCTGATTGCGCGACATTGTCGGTTCCAGCCGTACTTGACTCTACCTGGCTGGTGACTGATGATGTACCATCCCCTGTTTCACCTGACAAGGGTTCGACCGGTTTTAGACTTATCATTCGGAGGCCGTCGCTTGCCATTCGGTGGACGACTGTGTAACTTCCAGTACTGATCTTTGGTGTGCCACGGTTTCTTACAATGCTCATAGATTTGTGGTGACTTTCTGTTCTGTTTTTCGCTCTCTGATCCAGAGGACTTGGCCCCAAACGCAGCAAAGTCTAAGTGGGTGATGCTAGTGCCACTCATAGCACTGGTTCTGTCCTCTTCTAACCTGACTCCTGAGCACACTTCCATCAGAGACGGTATTGGTCTCTGTCCCAAAATCCGACTTCGGACACCATCAAATTTAGGGTTTAAGCTAGCCAGAAAATCATAAACTCGGTCCGCCTTCTCAATCTTTGAGTACTAAACCCCGTCGACTGGACAATTCCACATGACTTCGTGGCACAAATCCATTTCTTTTCACAGCAAGGACAATTTATTGAAATAAGATGTTACGTCAAGAGTCCCTTGTTTGCACTCGTGAACATGTTTCCTCAAGGTATAGAGACGTGAGGCATTTTGCCTCTTCGAATATAGCTTCTGGACAGCTTCCCAAATATCCTGAGCGGAAGCTGAGTACAGAAGCGGCTTCCCAATCTAGGGTTCCATGTTGTTTATTAGAATCGAGCGAAGAAGGGAATCCTCCCCTTTCCATATACGTTCCTGGGGATCACTAGGGTTCGGTCTTGGTATTTCTCCAGTTAGATACCCGAACTTATGTCGTCCCCCAAGGACCATTTTCACCGATTGGGACCAAGGGAAATAATTTTGGCCGTTAAGTTTCTCGCCAATAGAAATTCTTGCAGAGTTTCCCACAGAACCTGACATAATATTTGCTACAGGTAAAGTAGAGTAAGCATTTACCGGTGTTTTTGAGCATAAAGAGAAGTCTGAATGTGTATGTGGATGAAAACCAGTCGAAGGACTTATCATGGATCTAACCGTGGCTGGTGGCTTTCCCTGCATCGGCTGAATCTGAGGAAAAAGTGGTGCGTGAGGGCTCGGTTGGGTCACGGACAATGAGATCTCGATCGACGACTGTGTAAGAGATGGGCGCTGGCGGTTGGAGCTCGGATCTGTGCGTCGATCGGCTCTGTGGGCTTGACCGGTCAGGTCTGCTGAGGAAGTCCACCGACTGGAGTTTGGATCTGACACGGATCGGATGATTTGAGGTAGCGCGGTGTGAAAATAATGCTCAACGGCTTCTCGTATGGTTGCGGCAACTTCAGCGTTCATGGATCCCCTCGTTCCAACGGAGGTTGCTGTCGGAGTCTCTGGTTTGTTCTTATCGATGACGGCCAGGATTTCGTCGCCATGCTCTCATACCATATTGAAAAAGTAGAAGAGAGGAAAAACATAGATTTACGTGGAAACCCTAGATCAGGGAGAAAAACCACGATGAGAGATTTTTATTCTTTTTAATTTTCTGATATACAATACTCAAGGACAGGTATAAATAACCAAACTGAGATAACCCTAGATAGTAGGCGCTAAGTAAAAGACTAAAATGCCCTTGGGGCTAAAACACCATTTCAACAAAACCCATGCAATGTCTATATTGATTTCCACTTGTTGGGTCTTCTATAAATTGTCAAGCCTACAAGTGAGGCGGAGTGTTAAAGTGTCAAATATAATGAAATTTATCAAAACCCATCAACTTAAACTTTTGGGTCAATCGGTGATTTAATAGAAATAATATAATTTTTAGGATAATCATGTAATTGGAGGCATCGTTTGCTATCACATCTTTTCTTACTCTGCTGGCTGGATAATCTAGAATACTTGAACTTTTTTATTACTTTTTCTTTTTGACCCACTAGATGGACAAGTGTCTTATAATTTATAGTATTTTAGATTGAGGGTTCCTCATCTTCGTCATACTTTGTTTACTAAATGACTAAATATTAATATCTTTGATCTAGTGGTCATTGATTTACTCTTTTATCTCATCAACTGTTTTGTAGGATTCTTGGGTCTGTCGGCTTGGTGCTTATTTTATGGTCACCAATTACTCTTCCACTGCTTCCCAAACTTGTTGATAGCTGGGCTTCTCGGACTCCCTCAAAAATTGTTAATCTTGCTTGTGGTTTTGGTCTTTATATTGCTCTCACGATTCTTGTTATGATGTGGGGCAAAAGAATACGCGGGTATGAACATCCAGCAAAAGAATATGGGCTGGATTTGACATCTTGGTCGAAGGTACCATTTTCAGCTTGGCACTTGATGAATATGTTGTTAAGAACAGACTTTGCTTACGTCTACCTTTTTGGAGTAGAGATATCAGCCACTGTTGCTTGTATTATTTAAATAGCTTTTCTCTTTATTATATGATACTGCTTTTTGTTGAAATTAGGGTTTTGCGCTCTAGGGGTAATTTCATCTTTTTCATTGTACCCTAGGGTTTCCCTGTTCTCTATTTAAGCTGTTGGTTTACTGTATTGCTTTGTATCAGTTTTCTAATAATAATTCCCTTATCCCGTGGTTTTTCTCCTTGATTAGGGTTTTCCACGTAAATTCTTGGTGTGCTATTTTCTTTTCCCTACTCTATTTTTCATCATGGTATCAGAGATGGAGACGAAACCCTGGCCACCATTGAGGAAAATCCAACAGGAATCCCAAACTAATAACCCAGATATAACCACTGTTATCCAAAAAGCCATTGATAGATACTTCCAAACCCTTCTTCCCCACTTCCGTGAAGACCAGCCGCCGCCGCCCTACCCACTGCCGGCTGTCCCCGTCACCCCAATCGCCGCCTTCGAAGATCCAACCACCAACCGCAAAAACCCACTCGAGTTCTGTTCGACCGCTACCCATTCGAACCAGCCGCGCGCAAATGAAGGAGGTTGCCCAGTTCAGACGTGCGTAAATGAGGTGACCGACGCCGAACCAACGACCAGCCACGCGAAATCGGTCCGACCGGTCCCAGACGCTGCCGACTGACGCTGTGGAGCACTGATCTACTATACCCAGCACCGATTGGTCCAGATCTGTGATGCCCGACGTCGATCAGTCAAGTTTCCGTCCTTCGAGAGTGTTGCCAGCCTTTTCTCAGATTGGAGCCTCATCCTAACCTTTTCCGCACCAAAGGATAGATGGAAGAAATATGGGTACTTTCCAGCCGGGTATGAGCAACCGAATGAGGCAGTTTTCGCCGATCATGGATGAGTTTGGAGGGGGCGAGTCTTCATCATACCACCAGGACCAAGGAAATATAATCCAAGATCAAGTTACCCAGTTGCAGTTGTAGATTAAATGACAGAACGAGATGTTTCAACAGCAGCTTGCTGCTCTTGGGGAGCCATGGGATCGAAATCCAAGATCCAATCAGATCTAAATCCATACCCTGAAAACTCGGTAACTTCGTTCCCTACTTACTCCTCAAATTTATGTTCTGGAACTATAGGCAATTCTTTTAGAATTATTATAGGAGAAAAGTTGAATGGTGATAATTACTTTTCTTGGTCCCAATCTATTAAAATGGCTCTTGAGGGCTGTCACAAATTTGGATATCTGACAGGTGAAATACCAAAACCAAGGATAGGTGACCCCCAAGAGCGAATGTGGAAAGGAGAAGATTCTTTGTTGAGATCAATTTTGATTGGCAGTATGGAACCTCAGGTTGGAAAACCTTTATTGTATGCAGCTACAGCCCGTGATATTTTGGGAGGGTCAAGTCCAGAAACTCTACTCCAGGAGACAGAATGCCTCACGTTTATATACTCTACGTAAGCAGGTCCATGAATGCAAACATGGAATGATGGACGTTACTGCTTACTTAACAAGCTATCTCTGTTGTGGCAAGGGATGGATTTGTGCCGTGAGATATGATTTGGAATTATCCTTGTGGAGGAGTGTTACATTATCAGTCTGAAGAAAACGGATCGGCGTGTATGACTTTCTTGTAGGACTCAACTCTAAATTTGATACAGTGCGTAGTCGTATACTGGGGACCAGACCTATACCATCCCTAATGGAAGTCTGTTCTGAAGTTTGCCTGGAGGAAGATAGGTCGAGAGCCATGAACAGTAACACCTGTAACACCAACAGATTCCGCTGCTTTCAAAAACATCAGGCCCTGTACAAGATAAACAGAACAGTAAGCCGCCCCCAATGTGCGAACATTGCAAAAAAACCCTAGCACATTAAAAGATCAGTGCTGGAAACTCACGGCCGACCAGCCAAATGGTAAGAAACGACAGCCAAATCGGGCTCTTGTAGGTGAATCTGTTACTGAAGATATCAACTCAGAACTCAGACCGGGAAACTACTCAGAACACTACTACAGTGGGTGTAAGTGCAAATCGCCCATACAAGTACTTTTCAAATCTTTTGGCCTTGTGAGTATAACTGGTAATAAACCGTGGATATTAGACTCAGGAGCCACAGATCACCTCACTGGTTCTTTTGACCAATTTTTATCTTATCAAACCTGGTGTTGGAAATGAAAGAATCAAAATTGCAGATGGGTCCTTTGCTCCTGTTGATGGAAAAGACGGGTGTCATCCTTTGCCGGTTTAATACTCCAAGATGTGTTGCATGTGCCAAAAAGTGTCTTACAATCTGTTATCTATTAGTAAACTAACAAGAGATTTGAAGTGTCGTGTTAGTTTCTCACCTGATGATGTTGTTTTTCAGGATCTGACGTGCAAATCCAAATCGGGCAGATCTAGCACTGCCCGGCATGATAGGGGACTCTATTTCCTTATTGAAACTGATTATATGTTGTGGCATTATCACCTTTAGGATATGTGATAGGACTAGTTTGTTTTCTTCTCATTTTTCCATTTCTGAAACTGATCATATGTTGTGGCATTATCGTCTTGGCCATCCTAATTTCCAGTATATGAACTATTTGTTTCCTCATCTTTTTCGCAACATTAATATTTCTAAATTGAAATGTGATGTGTGTGTCCAGGCAAAACATCCTCATGTTTCTTTCTCTTCTCAGCCCTATAAGTCCTTTAAACCGTTTACTCTATTCCATAACGATGTCTGGGGTCCTTTACCAGTCACTACCATAACTGGGAAGCGTTGGTTTGTAACTTTTATTGACGATCATACTCGTCTAACCTGGATTTTTCTTCTGACAGATAAATCAGAAGTCACTTCAGTTTTCCAACAATTTTACAATTCTATAGAAACCCAGTTCAACACTAAAATCGCTATTCTCAAGAGTGATAATGGTCGAGAATACCTTAGTAACACCTTACGTGAATTCCTTATCTCCAAAGGTGTTGTCCATCAGAGTTCCTGTGCGTACACTCCCAACAAAATGGAGTGGTTGAACGGAAAAACCGTCACCTGGTTGAAGTTGTCCGCTCTCTTATGTTGTCAACCTCTCTTCCCTCTTATTTGTGGGGTGATGCTATCTTGACAACAGCCCATTTAATAAACCGCATGCCATCCTGGGTCCTAAAATTCCAAACCCCATTAGATTTCTTCAAAGAGTCTTACCCAAACTCCAGATTTCTTTCTGATATACCCCTTCGTGTCTTTGGTTGTGTGGTGTTCGTCCATACATACGGATCTAACTATTTACCAAGTTTACCCCTCGGGCACAAAAATGCGTTTTTGTAGGGTACCCTCTACATCAGCGTGGGTACAAGTGTTATCACCCTCCTTCCAGAAAATAATTTGTCTCTATGGATGTAACCTTCTTCGAAGATCATCCATTCTTTCCCAATGGTTCTCTTCAGGGGGAGCATTCTAGTGAAGAAACCAATTGGGGTCCCAGCCTTTCTGCCTTATCTGAACCTGAACCCATTCTTGATGTCAGTGTCAGTACCAACGCACCTATCCTCCCAACCAAACAAGTCCCTTGGATCACATACTATAGAAAGAATCTCAGGAAGGAAATAGCGCCACCTGTTATCTCTCTGGCTCCAATTCATGAGTCTGAACAGAGATCAGTTTCAGGTACTAGTAGTCCTATCCCTGATCATGATAATAAATGTGATAACACTGATGCTTGTGTTGAAAATGATGAGAGCAAAAGTAGGGAAGATAATGCCAGCAAGGATGTGATTGAGGTTGATGATGGTGCACAGACAGATGAGTGTGACTCTTGAGGACATGGTAGAACCTGGAAAAGAAGTTTCTCTTATTCCTGCTGGAAAAAATGTTGAAGAGTGGGAAAATAACAGAATCGGAGGGAGAATGCAGTATGTCAGAAGAAAATAGAGATAGAGATGAATCCCTTGATCTTTCGATTGCCCTAAGGAAAGGTACGAGATAATGTACTAAATATCCGTTGCAGAGTTACTTGTCCTATAATAATTCTGATTGGGCAGAATCTGTAGTAGACAGAAAATCAACATCAGGATATTGTACCTTTGTGTGGGGCAATCTTGTTACATGGAGAAGCAAAAAGCAAGGTGGTATTGCCAGAAGCAGTGCTGAGGCAGAATCCAGGGCCATGAGTCTGGGAATCTGTGAAGAGATCTAACTTGAAAAAGTCTTGAAAGACCTTGATCAAGAGCATACCAGTCCAATGAAACTCTACTGTGATAATAAAGCAGCCATAAACATGGCAAACAACCCTATTCAACATGACAGAACAAAGCATGTGGAGATTGACCAACACTTTATCAAGGAAAGACTCGATAGTGGCAACATTTGTGTTCCTTATATTCCCTCCAATCAATAAATTGCAAATGTCCTTACAAAGGGGCTTCCTAGACAGTTGTTTGACGCATGTGTGAGCAAGTTGGGACTTATTGACATCTATGCCTCAACTTGAGGGGGAGTGTTGAAATTAGGGTTTTGCGCTCTAGGGGCAATTTTGTCTTTTTCATTGTACCCTAGGGTTTCCTTGTTCTCTATTTAAGCTGTTGGTCTACTGTATTCCTTTGTATCAGTTTTCTAATAATAATTCCCTTATCTCGTGGTTTTTCTCCCTGATTAGGGTTTTCCACATAAATTCTTGGTGTGCTATTTTCTTTTTCCTACTCTATTTTTCATCAGCTTTAATCCATTCAACTTTTTTTTTTTTTTTTTTTTTAATTTGCAAGCCAAAGTTTCCTGTTTGCCGTATCCAGGTGGAATCCCAATATAAATTTCTTCTTCCAAGTCACTATGTAGAAGAGTATTTTATCTTCATTTAGATTGGATATTATCTTTTGTTCTTTTAAGTCCAACATGTTGGGGTTTGAGATTCGAGCCAACAGCCTTTTTATTGAAGATACGAAAAATTATTCTTTCTTAAAAAACTCTAGTTTTCGGTCACCACTAATAATACTTGGCTCCGTGCCTGCAGTTTTATGATTTTATTATGGCCTTCCTTGGAGGAGTTGCGGTTTTGTTGGGAATACAATTCGTGAACGGGTTTCTTGGCTATACAACTATTTCATGGCCAGTTATTCCAACTTTGGGAAACTTGGTTTCTTGGTTGAAGGTGTTTGGGGGAAGTCTGTTGCTGGTTAGTGTTGGAATTATATCATCAATAATTGTTACATCTGTAGAAGAATTGCTCTTTAGGTCATGGTTAACTGAAGAAATTGCTTTGGATCTTGGATACTACCCAGCTATTATCATTTCAGGGCTCGCTTTCGCGATATTACAGAGGTAACATATATTTATTGTTTGATAATATTTCCTCCCGTCCTATCTTGGTTGGTTGGTTCTGTTTTATGTTGGTTTTCTTTCTAAATTATTTTCATGCTGTCTTTTTTATTTAGAAATGTTAACATTCCTTTTTTTGTCCTATTACCAAAAAACGGAAATTTTCTTAATAGGTTTGAAGGAATTCAAAACCAGTTAGTTTTGACTTTTGAGTATGATTTCCATTTAGTCTCTAAGTTTCAAGATGTTACTTTTATGTGAGTTATGAAATTAGTTTTCATTTGGTTCATAAGCTTCAGAAATTCACTTTTATCCATGAGTTTTTATTTGGTTGGCAGAGTTTGTAATCAAAGGGAAAACAAAACCCATTTCCACCAACTCTTTTCAAACCAACTGAGCAAAATCTGCAGGGGCATTTGGACCCTTCAATTTCTTCACAGAATTCTGATCAAATCTCAGAAGCCCAACTCTGTAAATTTGTACTTATTTATGAAATTACACTTTGTTGGAGCTTCAATTTTTTAGATTAGAAATACGACGATGAAATAAGGTGAAACTCTGCTGCTGGTGGGAGTTAGTGCCATTTCTCTCAGGGTTTCGGCTTTCACTGCCACGACTGAGAAGCCATTTAAAATACTGGAGAGTGTATTGCAGCCCATTAAGGAGATTTCCGAGGACCACCCACTTGCCTGGTTCTTAGACCCTTTCTAATCAAATTCTGCTTCTCGCTGTTGTCTCTGATGTTTGCAAATCGTTAGGGAGACATGATTTCACTGTCACTTGAAACCATAACTTAGGCAAGAAAATTTGTTAATACTCTCCCAATCTTGGTTTTCATCGGTGGTCGAAGCTAGTTCGAGACAAATTGTTAATGAAGGAAAAAAAAAAAAAAAAAAGGAGAGAGAGAGAGAAAGAAGAAAAAAATCCCTTGTAAAGAAAGAAGACAGCAAGTTGACAGAAATTTTAATGGAAGGACTGCATTGTTACCAATTGTTAAAAATAAAGAATAGGGAAGAGAAGAACAACAAGATTATGTGGAAACCCTAGTGCAGGGAGAAAAACCACGATATAAATACTTTTCTTATTTGTTTTTAAAACTCATACACTGAATACACAGGGACACACTATATAAATAGACAGTAGGAAACTCTAGGAGTTTTACACAATTACATAAATGCCTCTAAGTTAAAAGCCCTATTTCAACGCTCCCCCTCAAGTTGGAGTATAGATATCAACAAGCCCCAACTTGCTTACACAATAATTAAAATTTTGTCTCAATAACCCTTTTGTAAGTACATCAGCAACTTGTTGGTTTGAAGGAATATAGGGGATGCATATGTTTCCACTGTCCAACCTCTCCTTAATGTAGTGTTTGTCTATCTCCACGTGTTTAGTTCTGTCATGTTGAACTGGGTTGTTTGCAATACTGATGACAGTTTTATTATCACAAAACAATTTCATTGGAAGCTCATTATCTTGCTGGAGATCTGATAATACTTTCTTCAACTAGGTTTCTTCACAAATCCCTAGACTCATGGCCCAATACTCAGCCTCAGCACTACTTCTAGCAACAACTCCTTGTTTTTTACTTCTCCAGGTGACTAGATTTCCCCAGACCAACATACAATACCCAGACATAGATCTTCTATCAACAACAGACCCTGCCCAGTCAGATTCAGTGTAAGCTTCAACAGATCGTTTATCGGTTTTCCTGAACATTAGGCCTTTACCAGGAGTTCATTTCAGATACCGAAGAATACGTTCAACTGCTATCATATGATCCTCACAAGGAGCTTGCATGAACTGACTCACAACACTTACTACATAAGAAATATCTGGTCTTCTGTGAGACAAGTATATCAACTTCCCAACTAACCACTGATACCTTTCTTTATTAACAGGAATTATATCATTCTTATCATTGAGTTTCGCATTGTATTCTACTGGCGTGTCAACAGGTTTACACCCGGTCATACCTGTTTCTTTTTGCAAGTGCAGAGTATATTTTCGTTGAGAAACTGATATACCCTCTTTTGAGCGAGTCACTTCCATTCCCCGAAAGTATCTTAGCTTCCCGAGGTCTTTAATTTCAAACTCTCTGGCCATCTCTGTTTTTAGTCTTGTGACCTCTACATCATCATCCCCAGATAAAACAATGTCATCAACATAGACAATAAGAACGACTATCTTCCCTGATGTTGATCTTTTTATAAAAAGTGTGATCAGAATGTCCTTGAACATACCCCTGTGCTTTCACAAATGTCGTGAACCTGTCAAACCAGGCCCTTGGAGACTGTTTCAATCCGTATAGTGAATTCCTCAATCTACACACTATTTTTAAATTGACTCTCGAACTCGGGAGAGAGACTCATATAGACTTCCTCCTCAAGTTCCCCGTTCAAAAACGCATTTTTAACATCAAGTTGGTGTAGGGGCCAATCTTTATTCACAGCTATTGACAGAAGCACTCGGATCGTGTTAAGTTTAGCCACAGGTGAAAACATCTCAGAATAATCTACTCTATATGTTTGGGTAAAGCCTCTTGCAACGAGTCTAGCCTTGTACCAGTCAATCGTCCCATCTGACTTGTACTTTATAGTGAACACCCATTTACATCCCACTATTTTGTGCCCTTCAGGCAAAGTCACCGGTTTCCAGGTTTTGTTCTTTTCTAGAGCTCTTATTTCTTCCATAACAGCAGACCGCCATTCTGGTTTTTTCATAGCAACACTTATGTTATCTGGAACCACCTCAATGTCCAAGCTAGTAGTAAAAGCCTTGAACTTGGATGTCAGATTACTATACGTCATGTAACTATGCATAGGGTATTTAATACATGAACGGGTACCTTTCCTCAAGGCTATAGGAAGATCAAGTGATACATCATGTTCTTTCACCTCTTCAGGCTTCTCACCATGATTTACTATCTGTGTATCAGAAACTTCAGTAGTATCTTCCATTTCATCCTCTGCAACTTCAATCATTTCATCCTCTGCAGTTTCCCTTTCTATCACTCTTTTAGTATTACTGCTCCCTTCTCCCTTGTCGTGCCTGCTTCATCATTCTCCATACATAAATCAACATCATTAGGAATATACATACCTGGACCTAATGATGGGTCTGACTCCTGCACTAGAGCCGGCAGTTCTGGTTCAATAGGCGACACTGCTTTCTTCTTGAGATTCTTCCTGTAGTACGTTTTCCAAGGAACTTGATTGGTAGGAAGGACCAAACTATCATGCTCAGGACTAGGTTTAGACAAGGTTTGAATGGACGCTGACTCTAAAGGAATAGCATAAGATGACCAGTTAGTCTCTTTATTTATGTTCTCCCCCTGAAGATAACTAATAGGGAAAAACAATTGATCCTCGAGAAAGGTGACATCCATAGAGACATAATATTTTCGAGATGATGGGTGATAGCACTTATATCCACTTTGATGGAGTGGATATCCAACAAACATACACTTCTGAGCACGAGGAGTAATTTTCGTGCGATTTGGACCATGGGAGTGAACAAAAGCAACACAACCAAAAACCCGAAGAGAAACATCAGAAATCAACCGAGTAGTAGGAAAGGACTCTTTAAACAATTTTAAAGGAGTATGAAGATTAAGAATACGAGAGGGCATCCGATTAATGAGGTGAGCAGCAGTAAGAACTGCATCTCCCCAGAGGTACGACGGAAGGGTGGCGGATAACATAAGATATCGGGATACTTCAACCAGATGCCGATTTTTACGCTCAGCTACTTAATTTTTTTGCGGAGTGTAAGCACACAAGCTCTGGTGGACAGCTTTAGAATCAAGAAATTCTCTGAAGGAGGCATTAAAAAATTCTCGCCCACTATCACTTCGTAAAATCCCAATCTTTGTTTTAAATTGAGTTTCGACAGTTGTGTAAAGCTGTTGGAAAATAGAGGACACTTCAGATTTATCAGTGAGAAGGAAAACCAAGGTGAGACGGGTGTGATCATCTATAAACGTGACAAACCACCGTTTTCCCGTGGAAGTAGTGACCGGTGAGGGACCCCATACATCACTATGAACAAGAGAAAAAGGACTCGAGGGTTTGTAAGGTTGAGAACGGAAAGAAACACGATGTTACTTGGCATGAATACATACATCACAATTAAAAGAACAAGTACTAGCATTACGAAATAAATGAGGAAATAAATATTTCATATATTGAAAATTCGGATGTCCTAAGCGAAAATGCCATAACATAACATCATGTTCAGAAACAGAGAAATTTAAAGACATAAACCCAGATTGGTGATCATTCCTAGAGGAAACTTCGTCAGAAAGGAAGTATAGTCTCCTATCGTGCCGGGTAGTGCCAATCGTCATCCCCGATTTCAGATCCTGAAATAAAACTGAATCTGGTGAGAAAATCGCTTTACACTTCAAATCTCTTGTTATTTTACTGACAGATAACAAATTATACGATATTTTAGGCACATGTAAAGTATCACGTAGGATTAAACCATTAAATGGAGAGATATTGCCCTTTCCTGCAACAGGGGCAAAAGACCCGTCTGCAATTCGAATACGCTCATTACCAGCACTTGGATTATATTACATAAAATAACTCTGAGGAACTCGTAAGGTGATCAAGTAGCCCCTGATTCCACAATCCATGGTTTCTTACCATTTATACTAATTAGGCCAAAAGAAGGAAAATTACCTGACTGTGCAATTGCACTCACCCTAACTATACTCGAGCTGTGTTTACCGTCATTAGAAGATTGCTTCTGATGTTCATCTACTGAATCACTTACCAGGGCACGACTAGTATTAGATTTGTCATGAGACTGTCGTCGCCTGCTATTTGGGGGTTTCCTGTGTAATTTCCAACATTGATCTTCGTATGCCAAAGCTTCTTACAATGTTCACAAACAGGAGGAGGTTTCTTATCACCATCAGTACCGGACGGCTTGGTGACGAAGGCGGCTGCATCAGTAGTGGAAGTGGTATTATTAATGGCACACGACCGATCTTCTTCCAACCGTATTTCAAAACAAACTTCTCGAAGGGAAGGAATCGGGCGCTGGCCCAAGATCCGGCCCAAGATCTGACTATGAACACCATCAAACTTTGGATTTAATCCAGCTAAAAACACATAAACACGATCTGCTTCCTCAATCTTCAAATATTAGGCCCCATCCTGTGGACAATTCCAGACAATCTCTCTACACAAGTCCATTTCCTGCCACAACATTAACAGTTTGTTAAAATAAGAGGTAGCATCCATGGACTCTTATTTGGATTCATGGACCTGTTTATGAAGTGTATATAGCCAAGAGGCATTTTGTCTTTTAGAATATAGATCTTGCGCCGCCTCCCAGATATCCTTGGTTGTTGCAGCATATAATAGCGGTCTTCCTATCTGGGGTTCCATACTGTTCACCAAAACAGATCGTAACAACGAATCTTCTCCTTTCCAAATTTGTTCTTGTGGATCACCTGAGCCGACTTTGGAATTTCCCCTGTTAAATATCCAAACTTGTGATGCCCTTCCAAGGCCATTCGGATTGATTGAGACCAGGAGAAATAGTTCTGGCCATTTAATTTTTCCCCAATGATAAATCTTGCAGAATTACCCATCGAACCAGATAAGTAGGAAACGTTAGGCACAATTGGTAATGAGTTTACCGAATTTTCTGAATAAACCGGTTGAGGATTTGCACCAAACATCATATCCAAATCAGAAATCTGCTGTTGTAGGTAAGCGAACCGTTGTCTCACATTGTTTGGGTAACGAGTTGAACTACAATTGATTGGAACAGGTGCTGGTCGCTCGGGCTGCTCAAGACCTCGGCTGTTGGATGTGGAAAGACCATCGGGTCGGGTTGTGAAAGAAACCGGATCACCGGGTCGGGCTGGATTGGTTGAAAGGGGATCGACTGGTGCAAAAAACTGGGTTGAAGAACTCTCGGGTCGGGCGAATCTCAGGTCGGAGCTAAAATAAAAAAACTGGGTCTGGTTCTGTTCATCGCTGGTCTGCCTTGGTTCAACCCGGACCGGCCCGGTTTGCTCCAGACCGGTACCAACTCTAATCAGATCAGTTCGATGCCTCTACTCGCCTCGGATTCTACCTATTCTGCCCTGATAGCTCCGATCGAAGGTCAACATCTCCTCGCGACCAGCCTTCCCTTCACGTTCGAGGCTGTCGACTCTGCCATGACCGTGATAGCTCTGATCGTGAATCGTTGGTTCTTCGCAGTCGGCTCTAGCTCCGATTGTGACCGGATTTCGACTCATTTCTGCATGGTGATATCCTATCGGCTGAGGCGATTTTCCAAGGATTGCAACTGGACAGCAAAAATTAATTCCGGTAGGGCATCCTGAAAACATTCCTTTACAGCTGCTTGGATTGCCGTTTTCATGTAAAAACTCGAAGACCCTTCAGCAGAAGAGGATTGAGGTTGATTCTCTTCCATAACAGCTAGGGTTTCGTCAACGCGCTCTGATACCATGTTAAAAATAAAGAATAGGGAAGAGAAGAACAACAAGATTACGTGGAAACCTTAGTGCAGGGAGCAAAACCACGATATAAAGACTTTTCTTATTTGTTTTTAAAATTCATACACTGAATACACGGGGACACATTGTATAAATAGACAGTAGGAAACCCTAGGGATCTTACACAATTACATAAATGCCCCTAGGTTAAAAGTCCTATTTTCAACACCAATCTTAAAGTATAGGGATGAAAACATTTCTTCTAAAAGTCTAGGATCAAAATTGATTTTTACCCCCCCCCCCACCCCAAAAAAAAAAAAGCCCTCATAATGGAGGCAAGTTATGTGTTTGGGAGTTTCATATGTGCTCTGATTTAGAGTTCTACTACTTGACTGCTTCCTGATATAGTTCTTAGCAAAGTTTGATTTGCACTTCGGATCTTTATCTCATGTGTCACAGTTGAAGGTTCTATTTTTCATGTAACTGCTATCTATAGTTTACTTTGGAAGAGCCTCTGCTTGTCAATGCAGCCTCAGGTTGCCTTATGAAATTCAAATAACTGAGATAAATGTCGGGTTTCAGGTCCCTGCAAGCGATACCGATTTTATGGGTGTTGTCCTTGGGTTTGGCAGGTGCCCGCCAAAGGAGGGAAGGCTGCCTGTCGATTCCTATTGGCTTACGTGCAGGTATAATGGCATCTAGTTTTATTTCTCAGAAGGGTGGATTCATAAGCTATAAGCCCATCCCTACGCATCATCCTGTTTGGATTATGGGTATCGACCCACACCAACCATTGAGTGGGGTGGCTGGTTTTGCATTTGCTTTGTTGGTCGCTTGTATTTTCTTCCCCAGAAATCCCATGGAGAAGAAGAATTTGAGAAGGACGATCCGTGAGTAGAAGATTGATTGTATCAATCGAGCATCTAATCATTCTTTGCGAAGCTGCACGTTTTGGGAGTGTAAATGGCCAGAGAGTTTCACAGGGTACTAAGGAAGAAACACCCCTATGAAACCCTGCAAATTATGGTCCAAAATGAAGATGGCTTTACATCGGCATTGCTGCTCGCAGTGGCTCAGCTCATTTCCTGTATCTATATTGAAAATGCTGCAGTTAATGCATACATATATTTAAAATACAACTGCAGTTCATATAGTTTTGTAAAGCATTCGCTGTATTTATTCCGACAGACGTGTAAATAATCAAGAAAATAGAAAATTGATCAGGACCTCTACACCATTTGAATGAATAAAAATGGAAAAAGAAAAAGCTCTAGTATTTTGATAATTGTAAGAGCTAACATCAGCATGCATGGATTTGAAGGTATATTATTCTAAGAGGTCTGTTTGAATTCCAATCTCACATATGTTACTTTTTTTTTTCCAGCTAGCCCATCAAGTATATCATGAAATTTTGAGAGATTTATGATTTATCTGTGATGTTGGACTTCATTATCAATTTCGGAAGTGTTGCAATTTCATGATTATTTATTATTTAGATTTACGTGGAAATTGTTTCAACCACAAGATTGTGTGCTCTTGGTGATTTTTCTATACATATTTGAATGTGTTTTGTGCATGTATGATAGAATGAGAGATCTTTAAGTCCACTCAAGCTTACTCACAAGTTTTGGCTTTGAGTTGGGTATTGGAGTGCTTAGCCCTTTTGAGGCAGGTTTGTATGTACGTGTTTATGACCAGTGTTTTTGTTTTGTCATTTGTCTTGAGATTATTCAATGTATTACCGGAGATTGTATGCATGTCTCATATCGAAAATGATTTTGCTATATGTCTTTGAGTTTATTCCATGTATTGTATGACCAAAAATGATTTTGCTCTATATTTTGAGATTACTCACTGTATAATATGACTTGAGATTGTTCTTCTATGTATCTTGATATTGACTATTGAGATTATTCTATATCAATATGATCAATATTTGGGTACAATTTTGGTGATAATTTTTACTAGTTTATTTTAACGATTTTTTTTCGTTTGCTTGACTAAGTTAATTGATTAATGAAATGAGAGAAAACTCCCGGTGATTACAACACAATTCTCCAATTGTCACCAAATAAAGTAGTATATGGAACTAAAAGGCTCCCTCTTGACGATACCTTATAGACCCATTTAATGATGGAGACAAGGCAAGCGATCCGCCACCCTTATCGTTCGTGACCATCTCTATCACCGTTGATTGGGATTTCGGGATGTCTGCTTGCCTCGATTGTCGATCAGTTGCTTGATCAACTTCAACCTTTAGTTCACGTCCTTTAACTAGTACATAAAATTCTTTATAGAGATTTTTTTATATTATTTCGTTCGGGCTCTTAACATCTTCATTTTGGAGGGTTTTTTTTTCCTCCTTCTGGTGTGCAATATAATCGTAATTGTTTGAATGTCAAAATTACTACGATTCGACTTAATGGGAACAATTTTCTTCACAGGTCCCAAAATGTCCAAATGTATATTCGTGGATAAAGAAAGATTAGATATCTTACTAGACAAAAGGGATATGCTAAGGTTGATATGCTAATTATTACGTTGGATACTAAAAACTTCATTGTTATAACCTAGTTGATCAACTCCATGCCTAAAGAAATATGTTCCAACAGTATGTGTACTCTACCATGAAGACTTATGGGACACAATTTTAACAAAATGTATGTTGATCTAAACAACCAATCACAAGTTCTTTCAATGAATCTCAAGTTAGATGATATTCAACAAGATGAGGATATGGTTACACAATATTTTCACAAACCGGCCATAATTTGGTGAGACTTGGTTTCTTTGATAATTGTGGATGGGAATTGCCAAAAGATCAAGCACACTATAAAAGGATCGTGAAGGACGATCGAATTTATAAAATTTGCACTAGTCTCAATGATGAGTTTAACTCAATTAATGAAGTTTTCTCTAAAGTTTAGAGGGAAGAGAGTTGTCAGAATGTTATGCTTGGCAAAAAAGGTACCAACTCTGTTGAGAAAAGTATCAACTTAGTTGAGACTTGCTATGGTGGTGGAAGGCATTCCCAATAAGGCTTCAATTTAGCCTAATAAACCTTGGTATGCTGCCAAAAGACCTTGCTAAATTGTAAGAGCATTAAACCCAGAGATAAAACTATTGATCGATATGCTACTTTGAGTGCTAATAGTGTTGACTCCCATCCCATTTAGTAGAGAGAAAATTGAACTCTAGAAGTTTGTAAAGACTGATTCTTCATCTAGCAATCATAGTGTTCCTTTAGTCTAAACAGGTAACTATCCTCGAGCTTTTTCTTGTCTTAATTCCTCTTTGAGAATTAATAATTTTGAAACTTCTAACCATATGACTAGTACTTTAGAACTGCTTGACTCATATTCTCTCATGTATTGTACTGAAAAAACTTCGGATTGTCGATGGTAGTTTCAATTCTATTGTATGAAAATGGACTATTCATTTGACATAAAAAAAATTACCTTACACATAGTTTTTCATGTTCTTGAAATAGCTTGTAATTTGTTGTTAGTTATTAAATTCTCTAAAGATGCTAAGTGTTGTATCACTTTCTTTTAAACTCATTGTTTATTTTAAGATTAGGATTCGAGAAGATGATTGGATGTGCTAGGATTACGGGTGTTCAAAAAACTTGATAACCCGACCAACTCGGACTACCCAACCCAAACCGTAAAGGTTGGGTTAAAAATTTTTAAAAATTTAAATTTGGGTAGGGTCTCGGGTTACTCACATTTAGGGTCGGGTTGACTCGGTCCGACCCGAATATATATATATATATATATATATAAACAAAGTAGAAAACCCTCGCTTCGCTGAGATGAGACGCTGATGGACTCCGATTTGGACGCTCGCTATAATATATATATATTAAAAAAACAAAGAAACTCAAACTCTCAGTCTCAGTCGCTCGCCCTCGCTAAATGGCCCGAACCCTCCCTCGCGACGCAAACATAAACGTCGATCCAGTTCCTCCTAACCCTTGCAGTCATCGACGACGCCTAAACCCTTATCGATCCGGTTTCGCCTTAGTCCCCTCGTCGATCCAGCCCACGCCTTCATGTTTCCGTCTCCCCTCAGTCCCCTCGCTTCTGATACTAACTCACGCTTTCGGTACATTAAAAAAAAAAACTGAGACCCAACCTGAAAATTTTGGGTTGGGTTGATCCTTCAGCCAACCCGAATTTTTGGGTTGGTCCACAAAATTCCTCCAACCCGACCTATGTACACCCCTAGTTAGGATGCTTGATGGGTTGCCTTTTCAGCCTTAATCTCAAATTAATTAGTTAATAGTTTGATGATAACAAACTTGCTTTTATTTACTAACAATTTTAGTATTTTAAAGAGCCTATTATGTAGAGCTCACAACAAAATTTTCCATGACATTTGAATAAGTTAAATTAAAGCATCAAATGAAGAAGATATATTAAAAAACAAGTTTAATTAAAAATGGGGATTCTACAAGGCCTTATGTAACGACCCTAATTTCTTACTTATTTCTAGGACGCTACTTCATACATGCATAATGCATAGGCTTAACCGTACATTTTCTTTTAATCCAGCAAATGAAAGAGCCGAATTTTATTTAATAGTGCTCAAATGAGCAAAGATAAGAAAACATAATTAAATAATAATAAATAAACTAAAACAAAAATAAAATAAAATAAAATAAAAATTTACCGTTCGGGTACCTCTAAACCCAACTTTAAAATGAAAACAATTAAATAGTCAAATAATAAAATTAATAAATTTTGTATGAGAGTTTAAAACACCTAACTCCTAAACCAGACTAAAAAAAACATGATATTAAGTGCGGAAGTAGTAAATCGTCTTAATGGCTAGGTCACGGATCTCTCTTCATGTGCCACTCTGTCATTACCCTTACCTAAAACATAGGGAAAGAGAAGGGTGCAGTCCACTCAATGATCTGTTAGTCTTTTTATTGGACCAAAATGCACAAGAACATCATAAATAGTGACACAGGTCACAGGCATAAACTAACAGACATAAACATGCAATCAAGGCCAAGGCCATGAATCGGCATCAAACTTGCATAAACTAACAGACATAAACATGCAATCAAGGCCAAGGCCATGAATCGGCATCAAACTTTAACACCGTCAAACTTTACCACCGTTATCCATATATCAACTTTGTCACAGTCTACTCATACATCAACCTTAGCACATTATCCCCAATCTACTCATGCATTAAACCTACTCATCCATGACATAAGATTTTTCAGTAGACTTATCAAAATCTTGTGGCAAAACCGGCAGTAAACCACCAATCTCGGGGTAACGAACTGCCCCAAAACAAACCCTTACTCCATTTGGAAACTTCCTTCACCACCACATATTCCTGAAACCAACCGCAGATTCCATGAGTGAAGGTTAGCTTAGGCCTAAGAATCTCAAAAGACAATGAGCTACCAAAAGAGAACCGAAACTTCCCCAAATAGAAGAATCAGGTGGAATCAACCACGATTCGGCAACAACCGGCACTGCCCGCATCAGAACTGGCGAACTCGGCGCGCGACGCTGCTGGCTGGAGGTCTGACGCGCAGCGGACGAACATGGGGAGGTGCAGCTGCGAGCCGTCGGTGGTCGAGATTCGCAGCGACGCGAACAAAGGCTTCGGCTCGGCGGCGCGTGGTCGACGAACGGAGGCGGCACGGAGAACGGAGACGGAAGAAAGCAGTCGAATAACTCGGCGCGGCTGGAGACCCACGGTCGAGTGGCTGGAGGCGGTCGAAGTGCGCTGGTCTGAGGCACAAGGAGGCGGCGGCGGACGAAGCTTCGCGATCGGCTCACCGCTCTTCGCTTTGGTTCGACGGACAGGGAAGCAAAGATGGCTGGCGAGCGCGGTGACTGCACAGTGGGGAGGGGGGGCGTGCGGCTGGAGGTGGAAGAAGAAGGGAAAAGTCAAAAAAGATCTTTTTCTTTTTTTTTTTTTACTTTGCACACAACCCAAGGTCTCCAAATCACCTTTATAACCCAATTCCCTTTTCTTTTCCTAAATTAACTAACAACTCTTTTTTTCTTTTTCCTTTTTTTCCTTTTTTTTTTCTTTTAAAAAATGTACAAATCTTTGGGCGTCACACCTTAATAGGCAAGACTAAATTTTATAAATGTCTCAAAGTTACCTATTTTTTCAAGAATGACCTAACTAACTCTTTTTTTTCCTATTTACTAATTAAGCGCTCACACATTATTTTTAACCTAGAGAGAATCAAGAAAGGAGAAAACATTTTTTCTCTCCCATCAGTAAAAACCCTAAAAGCCTATCTTCTGCCCTATTTCAGTCGACCCTCTATTTTCTTCTCTCTCACTAAGCTCAATCTCCCGAAAAGTCTACTGTCGAGTGAGTGTTACTACATCAATAAGAGCCGTACCGATGAGACTGTAATCGACAAGTTTCTTAAGGAATCTTGGGTTTGTGTTGATTTGGTTTGGCCCTAATTTCAATTTCAAATTGCAATGGATTTTGCTTTGTTCCTCTTCTTCCTCTAAACAAATATCTCTAGTTTTAATTTTTAATTTTTAATTTCTTCTTTTTATTTTACTTTCTTTTAAATGTTAATGTTGCCGTGAGGATTCAAAATTTGCTACTGTCGAAAATACAGTATGTATAGGGGTATATATTTGGAAAATGATTAGAA
The DNA here is from genome assembly GCF_009727055.1 of Benincasa hispida. Taxonomy (NCBI): domain Eukaryota; kingdom Viridiplantae; phylum Streptophyta; class Magnoliopsida; order Cucurbitales; family Cucurbitaceae; genus Benincasa; species Benincasa hispida. The sequence continues at coordinate 1,256,053 of NW_024064153.1, read as the reverse complement.
ATAACACCTTTTTTGAAAATTTATTAGAATAGTTTTTCTCTTTCTATCTTGTTTGAGATCAACCATTGAGATATTGTTAAAAAAAAAATAACTTTTTCTAACTTATCGATTGTCTTGCACCTTCTCGGTATATCTCGTCAAAATTATACATCGAGATTTGCTAATTTTTTCCAAATGTTATGTAATCTTCCCAAATCTTTCCAAAATTTAAAAATCACACTACTAAATATTATATTATTTGGAGAAATTTGAAAAATTAATTGGTAAATTATTTAGATAATCAGTAAATCAATCTAAAAATTCGTGTAATTATATGGATCTCTGTTAATCTTGGGTAAAATAATATCGAGATTTTATATATTTGGGCTTTCTCGTTGAAACTTGGACATAATTAACACCAAAATTTCGTGGCGGAACTCGGACATGATTAACATCAAGATTTATGGTTGGCAATAAAACCCATGAGGTTGGGTCCCTGCGCCCTGCCCCAATTAATAGGGGTATACATGGGTTGGGTTGAGGGTATTTTTTGGACCAACCCGAAAATTTAGGTTGGTTTGATTGGTTACCCAAATGATTCAAATAAAATTTTCAACCCAACCCAACCCTTAAAATTCAGGTTGGGTTGGGTTGGGTTGTCAGGATATAACTTTTTTTTTTTATTTTTTTATTATTATTTTTAATAAAAATATGTAAATTTATATACAACACATGACTAATAATTAATATCTCATAAAATTAAGATGCTAAATACCAAATATTTATGATATTTATTGTAAATTTGAAACAAAGACAAATATCATAACAATTTTAAAAGAAAATATTAAAAATTCAAAAATTAATCAATACAACAAAATAAAACTTTAAACAAAGAGGAATATATATATATATATATATATAATTCGGGTTGGGTTGGTTCAACCCAAATTTTTTTTAAGCCAACCCACAACCCAACCCAACCCACGAACAAAACTAACCCAAACCAACCCTTACATTTTGAGTTGGGTAGTTCGGGTTGATTGGTTTGTCGGGTTATTTGAACACCCCTACCAATTAGGTCGGGGAATCCCCAGTTTAAAATCGGGGATAAGGGTCAACAGAGGCTTTTTTTAAGGTGGGGATGGGCTGAGTTCTCGCCCCAACCTCGACCTCGATAGAAACATTTATACATACATACATATATATACACATACATACATACATACATATATATACACATACATATATACATATATATACACACATACATATATATATACACACACACATATATATATATATACACACATACATATTTATACATATATATGTATACACATACATATATACATATGCTAAGGAAATTGTCAAAATTGGAGAAATATTCAAACTATTTACATACTATAGCAAAAAAATGTCCAATGAAAAAGTATCTTTCACTTTTCTAAAAATTCAAAAACTATCCCATACAATTCAATCTCGCTTTGCTTTAGCATTTGATTCAATTCATCTACACTAATCGCCGATTTTCCATTTTCTTCATCGTTGTCTCCATTGACTTAAGGTACGCTTCTTCTTCTTTGATCCAAAAAGAGAAAAAAAAAAGAAAAGAATTCACCTCTCCAGCAGCCACGAAACGTCCATCCTGGGCATTGCCACACAACTCAGAGGTTTGCATGATCGATGAGATACCACGAGACGTGATTGCATACCAGAATCAACATTATGTACAACCACAATGCACCTAGCCAAATAGGCACAGTTTGAAGAACTGACATTGGAAGCCAACCCATTGTTGTTCTTTGTAGTGGTACCGATAATTTCCTTTAATACAACCTATCAGAAACATCAAACATAAGGGAGAATGACAATTAGAAAGCATGATAGTTGGAGGATTGGAAGTAATGGCCTTAAAACAGAAAATTGAAATGAGAAACAATGAGGAAGAGATTGATATCTTTGAAGATGATTCGATTTTTTTGAGCTTACAATTCGATTTCATATTAATTGCTTAGTTGTTTTTTTCTTTTTGGATTTTGTGCTGTTTTTTTTTCTTCTTCTTCTTCTTCACAAAATTTTGTTCGATACATAGGGCTCTTTTAAGTTATTAGCAATAAATGATTATGTATTTTCATTTAAAACATTTGTTATTTGTCGAACACTAACAGACAGAGATAGAACTCTATCTTTGACTATCGCCAATAGTCAGAGATAGACGTCTATCTTTGTCTATCCCTTTGTTTCGTCGCTATTTTATTTTGAATTAAATTTACTACTTTGTATTGTATCAACATGAAAGACTTTTATCAGTGGTAGATAGACAATGAAATATCACTATCTCTGTCCATCACTCATTATTTTGTCTTTCGATGATAGGCAGAAATAAAACTCTATCTTTATCTATCACTGACTCTATCTTTGTCTATCCTTGATAGACAAAGATAGATGCATATCTTTGTCTATCTCTTTGTTTTGTCCCTGTGTTTTTTTTAATTGAATTCAATACTTTGTATTATATTATATTAGCGAGATAGAACTATTCATTGATAGACAACTATATATCATTATCTCTGTTTATCACTTATCATTGTGATTGAGTCTATCGGTGATAGACAGAGATAGAAGTCTATCTTTGTCTATCACTGATAGACAAAGATAGAACTCTATCTTTGTCTATCAGTGATAGATAGAGATAGAAGTTTATCATTGTGATAGACAGTGACAGAGTTCTATCTTTGTCTATCACTCATAGGCGGAGATAGAACTTTACTTCTATCTATCACTATTGGATATTTTCATTATGTGTTTCTTACATAATCTTAGTAATATTTTCATTACGAGTTTCTTATATAATTTTTTTTTTCATTTTGCAGAATACCATGACTATTCTTATAATTTTTTTTTTATAGAGGACAATGGAATGATTCACTTCTATGAGAATTATGAGGTTGGTGAAATTTTGGTAGATGACTAGATAGACTTCAATGGTTTAGTTGGTTTAATATATAAAGAGATTCAATTGAATGGATTGATAGATTTGTCAGCTTTATTGGATTTTGGTAAAAATATTATTCAAATTATGGTTCCAATAAAAAAGGACAAAGATGTTTTTTGTTATCTGACTTTGGCTAAAGATGCAATCAGTAGACATCCATTAGTTGCTCATGTAAGTGTTTGTTCTTTGGAAGGGTCTTCTACTGCTATTAGTAGTGTAGGTGATGATAGTGATAGTTTGCTCACGTCTCGAATGAATTCAAGGACATATACATGGGGATTCCGTAAAGATTCCATTCCAAAAAGAGAAAGTTCGAAACAAGTGAGATTTTTTTGGAGATTGGATGTAGTTACTAATTCATGATCTGACATGTACAAAATGAAAACTTCATTCTCGATTCTACGAGAATTTTTATGAAAGCCTTTCATTTTCTTCTCTTCGATAGAAGTTTTATTTTAACAATTCCGTCTCTGTTTACCAAAACAACCGGAAATGTTTCAAAAAAGGTCGGCATACGGCGTACAAAAAGTTCGCGCCCTTCTTTATTATTCAGAGCGGGTTCCATGGACAACGGGGATGGAATAGCTGTTGGGTGGTTAGGAAACCCTGTTTTTAGAGATAAAGTACCCCTTTATCAACGAAAAATAGACACTATGTAACTTTATTGCACTGAGAAAAAAAACTATGCTATGGACCTCCCCTTTTAAGGTGAGGGGATTATCTTGGCGAAAAGATTAATATTTGGTCTATTCTTTTATAAATTGACTTATTATACTCCTGAATATGAAACCAAAGATACTGATATCTTGGCAACATTCCGAGTAACTCCTTAACTGGGAGTTAAGACCTATTTAGGTTACTCAAATTTTGAGTAAAAAAAAAAAAAATAGGTAGGAACAATCGTTTAATCTAGATCTGTTTGACTTTGGCCTTATACAAAATAGTCTAGTACCTCCGAAACTAGTCCAGTCCCCCTTAGGACCCCCAATTATATAGAGTAGATGCAAAGTGGGAACTCCTTTATTTGATGTAACTACTTGAGCCGGATGAAAAGAAACTTTCACGTCCGATTTTGAAAAGGGGAAATCCTATAGTATCCTATCCAAATTTTTCTTTTGTTAGGCCCATAGCTAAAAAACCTACTTTCTTACGATTACGGGGTTCATTCGAATATGAAATCCAATCCTGGAAATACAGCATCCCACTTTTTTTCGTTCTTCTTCTTTTTCTTCAAATGATGAAGTTATAAGAGATATATATATTTTTTATGGTGATTTGAAGGAAAAATGTATTTGAAAGTAAAGAAGTATTTTCAATTTTTTTCTTTACATAAATGCAGTGAAGAATATTTTTCAATTTAGGACTATAAGATCAAATTCGAAGTCGAGTTCAAATGTTTGCAAGAAGACTGTAAATGGTACGTTATGGCATCTCGGTATAAGAACAGTGAATTGTGGATGCTTAAGAAGTACATTTATGACCATAACTGTCCATTGAACACAACTTAGAGTTGTCATAGGCAACCTTCTTCATCAGTAATTGATAATTACTTGATAGATGATTTTAGGTTCATGTCTACTAATTAATCCATTCCTAGAGACATTATCCATAAAGTCATACAAGAGGGCAAAAGAACACATGGTAAAGATACTAAAAGGTGATGCAGTTGAATCATATTCCAAGATTTTTTAAAAAGTTGAATGAAATGAACCCAAGTATGATCCATTTTCCTTAGAAAATTTCTATCTCGTAGATAGAAAATGATAGACAACTATCAATATCGATCAGTGATAGTTGTATATCACAGTCAATCTTCGATAGTGATAGTTGTTTATCATAGTCTCTCTTAGATAGACAAGGATAGTTGTCTACCACTGTCTATCTTAGATAGACAATGATAGACATCTATCGCTGTCTATCTATATGGTTTTGTTACTATTTACACTGGTAAAAATGTTTTTATGTATTTTAATAGGTACCTACACTGTTTTAAAAATAGATGATAGTGGTCACTTCAAGTTTTGCTTCATGGTTTTTGGTGCATCAATCAAGGGGTGGAAATATTGTAGACCTATCATATTTGTTGATGGTGCATTTTTGAAGTGTAAGTTTGGTGACATGCTATTAACAGCCTCATCACTAGATGGTAACAATCAAATCTTTTCCTTTGCATTTGCTATCGTAGATTCTGAAAATGACGCATTATAGACATGGTTTTTTGAAAACATACAAAGAATTTTGGGAAACGAGAGAATTTAGTCATTGTTTCTGATAGGCATCTTAGCATTCCTAAAGGAGTTTCAAGAGTGTTTGCTAATGTTGAGTACTATTTATGCATTCAACATCTCTTGAGAAGCTTGAAACTTCATTTTATGAATCCATTGCTTGATAATATTTCTTTAGTTGTGCTAATACCTACACTACTGATGACTTTGAGTACCACATGAGAACCATGAAGTTAATATGTCCAAATATTAGAAGTTATCTTAGTAGTGTTGGGTTTGAAAGGTGGTCTAGAAGTTATCTTAGTAGTGTTGGGTTTGACAGTTGGTCTCGAGCATATTCACAAAGAAGAAGGTATAGAATGATGACATCAAACGTTGTAGAAAGTATAAACTCAATTTTTAATGATGCCAGAGAATTACCCGCGGCTAGTGATAACAAAAATTAGTGGATGCAATATGCGATGCATGTCTTAGATTATGTGTTGATTCTCATGTATCAGTGGTCATGCATTGGAATAAAACTATGCGTTAACGAATGTACGTGATGACCATGCGTTCCCGTCATAAGTTTTCTTGCGCTCACGCCAAGTATAACGCGAACGCAAGTTTCTCGGGTGATCCGAGGTTAAACTCAGGGACTTGTAACTACATGTATGCGGTAATGTATATGCGGCGGATGAATAAAAGACTGATGCGGCGGACAAAGCATTGGAAGTATGAATGAGAGGTAGAGACAAGGCAACTGTTGACGTGTAGTAAATGCATGGAAAAATAGATAAAATGTGAAGATGTCTTCATCAAAACTCTAGGCTTGACCGCAAGGGCAACCTCAACCAATGCAAGCTATGCGATCATGCTACACACACTTGCGCCTAACTCTAGGGATTCCGTGAGTGTGTGATGTATATGCAAAGTGTCGAGAGCCTTATTCCTAAGTCTCTATTCCTACTCATGTGCTCCCACACATAAACCAGATGACTACATACCACCGTATCCTACTTCTTGGACGCATGTAATATCCTCTCCGTAGGGTGCATACGTTGTGTAATAGCAAATGGAGCTTATTTTTAAGTTTCCCATTCTTGCTTATGCATTTCAATCTGCTCTCTCGAGTCTTAGATTTGGTTTTTAGACTACTCTCTCAAGTATGACTAAATGATGAATGATGAGCTCATAAGACAAGGTAACCGCATAAACTTGGCTGACGTAAGATTATTCCTATCTATAGTGAATACTTGCTTACATTGCTTAATGCGACCAATCACTTACCCTTCCGGGCAGTTAGTTGTTGCTGACTCCACTCATAAACAAGTGTTTCGTCCGCCTATAGACAGACGTTGCTACAACTTCACACTAAGCAAATAAGGTTTTTCTCGCAATACTCACGCAATGCACACCTCCCGGTGGTTTGCTACATGCTTCATATTCCTATGCCGCATGATTAAGTATGCGATGCTCTAGCAATCTCACTAAGTGATACAATGAAAGTAAAGGTGCTAAGTGACTGAAGATGGAGATGGAGTCGAAGGAAATATAGAAGTGCATTGATCACAAAATGTATTAATTCCTAACCAAAATGCAATACAATACAATTTAAGAAATAAGAGAAATGAAAAAGGCTAGCTGGAAGCAATGTCTTGCTTCCAGCAGATGTGTGTCAAGGCTACCGATGGTACCATGGAAGGGCAGGGGAGTTGACTCTCTCGAGATCTAACTCCGGCGAAGGCTTCGGTCGTCACTCGAAATGGATGAAGGAGATGAAAAACTCTCAAGCTTTCTTCTAACGCGTTCGTCTGGATTACAAGGAATCACCGAAGGCAGAAACTTTGGATGAATTGAAATTCGACTCATCTTCTATTTATAAGCTTGATCGCCGACAACATTTATGGACCTGCTCTGATCTGACATTCTGCAGTTGCGTTTGGTCCTTTCTGAATCCTCTACTGCTAACGGCGTGGTAGGTTGAAATGTCAACACATCTTTTGATTTTCCCGAGATATTGTTGATGCCTCTATTCCACCAACCTTCGGTTTCATCCCTCTTTATGGGTTATCATCGTGTAGCTGTTAATTCTTGCAATGATCGCATTCGACTTGATTACCACAACTTCTACACGAATGACCGCAATCGTTTGACGATCACAACTCCTATACGATGGACGCATGTGGTTGCCATTACCGCAACACCCTGGTGTTGAACGTATTGCGTTTGCCTTTACGATGGAGAATTTCTCTGCATGCGGTCGTTTATGCGATAGCCCAGCTCCCGCGTCTGTGTCCGCTTCCTGTGTTAGCTACAAAGATAGACAATTGAACGTATATTAACGCATAATAGTGGGTTAGCCAAAATTCTTAATGTTGAACGACACAAACTCATTTTCTCATGAATTCCTAACATAATTGCCGCATATTCTGCTTAACAGCCCTCATAATTCTAAATAAAAGGCCTAAGATGATGTGCATTTTTGCCTGTCATCAGCTAGCTTTCTTAGTTCAATTAGAGTTATATTGCAAAAATGGTTTTATGATCGAAGTAAAGTTGCTTTTGTAATGAAAACTCTTTTGATATCTTGGGAAAAGTCAAGAAGTTTCTTGGTAAGCTTCGTCTTTTTCTTATTGTCTATCTTTCACTATCTATCTCAAGTAGTCTGATAATGCTCTATCTCTGTCTATCTCAGATAGACAATGAAAGAGGACTATCACTGTCTATCCTAGATAGACATTAATAGTACTCTATCTCTATCTATCTCAATTCTAAGTTATCAATAGATAGACTAAAATAGACAAGTATGTAAAGTGTCTATCTTAGATAGACAATGATTACTTTTTTTTCTTGAATATTTTTTATACTAATTACCTTTCTCGTATTTATCTATTAGGTTGATCCCATTAATAATACTGAGTAAAAGATAATGGATGGAGATAAACAATCCATAATGAAGTTAGATTTGGTATCTTATAGTTGCCGAGTATAGGATTTTGAGGAAATTCCATGTGCACATGCACTTGCTGTTTTCTGAATGCTTAATTAAGATACCTATTCTTATGTAGCTGACTTTTATTATAGAAGAACATTGTTAGCAACATACAGTGGTTGTATTCGACCTGTTGGAGTTCATTTGGATTGGAGAGCTGAAGATGATATCATGAAAACATTACCTCTTATTGTTAAATGTCAAGTTGGAAGACCTAGAAGACAAAGAGTTCCATCTGTTGAAGTTCATTTGCTATCGTTATGAATGGAGTTCATTTGCTATCGTGATGAATGCCTTGCATGTGTTAGCTTAGCATTGTGGTGTTGGTTTCCGTTTATAAGTGTTATAAAATAAATTAGACCTAAAATCAATAAGAAAGAGTTGCATGCAGACTTAAGGTGAACTCAAATTTTTTAAAAGGGTTTTAAAATTGGATCGAGAGAGACCTAAGTTCAAGTGGTTCTAAAGAGTTTAGTAACCTAGATTATTCTTTTAAAATCGGTTTAATAGGATTAAATTGGTTGGCGTAAAAGATTAAATTTGTTGTAAATCTATCTAGAAGGGACCTTTTGTCTAAGGCGGGTTCTGGCTAGGCAGAGGTTCTTAAGTTGACGGAAACATAACACCCTTACTTGGGAACCTACTTGGAAAGGTGAATTAGATAGATGTTCAACAAGTATGCGACGATTTGGTCAAAGACTCCGTTAAAAAGTTTAATGGATGATGATCAAAAGTTGTTTAACTATCCAAGGTAAAAGTTACTCTTGGGCAAACCTAAAAGTCACTTAGTTAAAATTCTTAGCTGTGTTTTTTCTAAGTAAGCTAAACCCTAGGTTATAAAATACTCAATGGGAGGAAGAGATGTATCTGATATGTCTATGATTCCATTCATGTTTCTCACTGTAAGTTCACACCGTGAGATTCATGCTTGGCCTCGTGGTGTCCTGGGAGCATCCCCCTTCGGATGGTTTTTGCATGAGTCAATATCAAAGTGGATGGAGAGAGTGTTTATAGTAAGTGGGTGAAGGGTGTGTGTCAATACGTCCTATGGTCTCTATCATTGGTTCACACCGTGAGATCATTATGTACTCCCTCGTGTCGCCTTTGGTGTGTCCCCCTTTGGATGGGTTTTGTGTCGTTGGTCAATATCAAGGTGAACTCTAGAAATCGATAGGGTCGTTTTAGGTTTTGCCCCAATCAGATTTTTTCCCTTCGGATTGGCAATTTGGGACGGACCTCTAAGGCTGAAAATGGTGGGCCACACTTACGGGAGATTGTTAAGTAAGTTAATGATCTCTTGGCCAAATCAATGATGGCTAGTCGTTATAGGAGCAAGAGTTGTTCTAGTATTAATGACTGGTTGAGAACTTCTCAATTCAGAGGTGGGATAACTGACCTCCCTTCGGCGGCTTTTGTCCTAAATCTTTGAAGTGTCATTGCGAAACTAGATGTCACACGGGGTTCATGTTAGTTTTGCTAAAATCTTATTGGATGTTGTTTTGTTTTACAACAGGTATTTTCTTAAATCATATCATAGGTCAATATGTTTTTCTTTTCAGCAACTCATTAGTATTTCCATCTAAACTTTTAAAATGATCGATTACTTACAATGGAAAGAAGCGTGTGAAATGAATTTCATAGCAAACGACCTCCATCCCACTACTCTCCAAAAGAGGACACAAGACAATAAATATGATTTATTGATCTTGGAGACATGTCTGATAGAGGATGATGATTCTGTCTGGATCCTCGATTCAGGTGCTAATCAATCATGTCAGTTCCTCTTACCAAGGATTTAGTTTCTGGCAATCGTTGCCATAGGGATAGATGACTCTTTGAGTCGGTACTGGTGAGGTTGTTTCAGTTGTTGCTGTTGGCAGGCTGAAGTTATTTGTTAACAAGAAACGTTATTTGTTACTAGATAATGGTTTTGTAGTTCCTCATATTGAGAAGAACTTAATCTAGGTTTCTTATCTCATTNTCATTGGTTCACATCGTGAGATCATTCTGTACTCCCTCGTTGCGCCCTGGGAGCGTCCCCCTTCAGATGGGTTTTGTGCAGTTGGTCAAGATCAAGGTGAACTCCAGAAATGGATAGTGTCGCTTTAAGTTTTGCCCCCATTGGATTTTTTCCCTTCGGATTGGATTTTTGGGGCGGACCTCTAGAGCCTAAAATGGCGGGGCACACTTACGAGAGAATGTTAAGTAAGTTAATGATCTCTTGGCCAAATCAATGATGGCTAGTTGTTATAGGAGAAAGGGTTGTCCTGGCCAAATTAATGATGGCTAGTTGTTATAGGAGAAAGAGTTGTTCTGGTATTAATGACTGGTTGAGAACTTCTCAATTTAGAGGAGGGATAACTGACCTCCCCTCGGCGGCTTTTGTCCTAAACCTTTGAAGCGTCATTGCGAAACTAGATGTCACATGAAGTTTATATTAGTTTTGCTAAAACCTTATTGGATGTTGTTTTGTTTTACAACGGGTATTTGCTTAAAACCTAACGTAGATCAATGTGTTTTTTCTTTTCAACAACTCATTAGTATTTCTGTTTAGTGCTTTTAATATGATTGACCACATACAGTGGAAAGAATTGTGTGAAATGTATTTCGTGGCAAACGACCTCGTATTTTTCATGGTTGAGGAGTGTTCTTAAGTCCCGACCCTTGATGCACCGCAAAGTGTTCACAATGCATATGAGGTGTAGATGAAGGCTAATTCGTTGGCCCGACTTCACATTTTGCCTAACATACCTGATGTTTTGGCCAAAAGGGTTGAGAACAAGATCATTGCACGTGAGATCATGGAAACATTGCAAGATTTATTTGAACGCCAGTTCTTACTTTTTGAGCATAAAGGGATGGATAATAAAACCAGTAGTGTTAGGTGTTTTGACACTGATCCTACTACTCTTCAAAAGAGGAGGAAAGACAGTAAATCTGATTTATTGGCCTTGGAGATGTATCTGGTAGAGAATCATGATTCTGCCTGGATTATTGTTTCGGGTGCTACCAATCATGTCAATTCCTCTTAACAAAGATTCAGTTCCTGGCAAACGTTGCCATAGAGAGAGATGACTCTACTAGCGATACAGGTGAGGTTGTTTCAACTATTGCTGTAGGCAGGCTGAAGTTATTTTTTTGACAAGAAACGTTATCTATTACTGGATAATGTTTTTGTAGTTTCTCATATTAAGAGGAACTTAATCTCGGTTTCTTGTCTTATTGAACAAGGCTATACCGTCTATTTTTCTGAGAATAAAGTGTTTATTTTCAAGAATTGAATGGAGGTTGGTTATGGTTCATGAAAAATAACTTATATGTACTAAGGTCGTTAGTCATAAAAGCCTTATTTAACACTGAAATGTTTAGTACGACAACAACAGCTAAAAGGCCAAAGGAAAACGTCCATCTTTGGCATCTGAGATTAGTTCACATCAACCTGAATAAGATTGAGAAGTTTGTGAAAAGTGGACTTCTAAAGAGTTTAGAAGAAAACTCCTTGTCGGTATGTGAATCATGCCTCGAAGACAAAATGACCAAACGACCTTTTACTGAAAAAGGTTACAGAGCCAAGGAAGCCTTAGAGCTTGTACATTCAGACCTCTGTGGTCCGATGAATGTTAGAGCTCGGGGTGGGTATGAATACTTCATCTCTTTAATAGATGATTATTCAAGGTTCGGGTATCTGTACCTAATGTAATGTAAGTCTGAAGCCCTTGACAAGTTCAAGGAGTATAAAGTTGAAGTTGAAAATTTGTTAGGTAAGAATATAAAAACATTACGATCTGATCGTGGTGGAGAGTATATGAACCTCCAATTCCAGAACTATATGATAGAACATAGGATTGCGTCCCAACTCTCGGTCCCTGGTACACCTTAGCAGAATAGTGTAATAGAAAGGAGAAACAGAACCTTGTTGGAGATGGTTCGATGTATGATGAGTTATGCTCATCTTCCAGACTCGTTTTTGGGTTATGTAGTGCACACTGCATGTTATATTATGAACAACATTCCCTCGAAAAGTGTTTCTGAAAAACCTTTTGAGTTATGGAGAGGCCGTAAAGGTAGTTTACACCACTTTAGGATTTGGGATTGTCCAACACATGTGCTAGTGACTAACCCAAAGAAGTTGGAACGAAGTTGGAACCGCGTTCGAAGGTTCACTTCTTGGTAGGCTACCCCAAGGAAACGAGAGGTGGATACTTCTATGATCCGAGTGAGAACAAAATATTTGTTTCTACAAATGCTATCTTCTTGGAAGAAGACCACATGAGAGATCATAAGAACAAAATGAGACGTGCGAGCGGGGGTGTCCTATACAAAGAGTTTGTATAAGACCAGACCATGAGATGACTAGACTCTGTATATAACATCGTTGATATTAGAGACTTACATCTCCCAATCCTGAGTGTTTTGGGAACTTCTGCCTTTGAGAGCAGTCCTTTGATTAGTATGGGTGAGAGTGGCCAGATTGCCAACTCAACATGCCTACCTTTCTGGGGACTTTTCTGATCTAGGAGCTGGGAACTCAAATCCACAAAGATTGAAAATTCACTCCTTTCCTAAAGTAGGGATAAATAGAGAGATTGCTCCCGTAAGGGCTGATTCCGGGGCTTGAACATAGTGGCCACAACTTTTCTTTGGAAGAGAGGACTCAGTCATAGTAGAACTATGACTTATGTTCATTAGAGGGATCAATGGTACTTAAGAAGTTAGATGTAACTATAGGGGCATAACGAATGTAACTATAGGGGCATAACGATTATTGGCCGAGCTGTACTTACGAGTAATCTGTGAAGGGTTGTCGCACTTCTGATTGGTTAAGATAGACACATAATATATTTATGGTAAGGAGAGATCAACTATCAGTCTTTAGTGGAGTGCCTGGCAGTTAACGGATGGTGGATCTCGTGACTAAAGAGTTTAGTCAGTTATTCACGTACCGTTGGAGCTTCGAGCTACATGTCCATAAGTTTCCCTTGGTAGCTCAATGGATTTATTTGAGGATCAGTTCTTGGTGTTGATTTGAAATGTTCAAATTGACAAGAGGTAATTTGATTATATGTGATATAATCGGTATGGTGTATGAGATACATCTAGTGGAGGATTGATGTAAATGAGATTTACATTAAGTACCATGGAATAGAAATTAACTATGGTTTATATGTTTCATGAGATGAAATATTAAAACTATAGGCTATAAATATAGTATGATAAGTTGGTTATCATGTACATTTATAATAATATTAATTATTGGATAATTAAATCTTTTTATCTAATAACCAATTGAGTGGGAGGTTATTGGTGGTTTATGGTAACTGTGAGATAAAAGGAAAATTGTTTTCCTAATTTTAGTAAGTTTTTGCAAAATTGTGTTTTGAGATTTTCTCTCTAAAAAAAAGAATCTCACGGAACCTGTTAAATAAATTGGATTTACTAAGTGACAGCTGGACTAAGGTAAACGATTGTGTAGTGTCTTGTAAGCGACAGACACGGAACTAAGCGATGAGTTAAACGATCGCTTAGCTTTTGCTAGACGATCGCTAAGCTTTTGCTAAACGATTGGGCATCGACCTATATGATAGGTTTTGTCTTCTCCCACTTGCTCAATCGTTTACATGATTGTTAATTCCTTCGTCTTCTGCCTCAAACCAAGTCCACACAGAGCCCACCCTCTGGATTCTCATACCGAGAATACCAAGATAGCCTTCTTGGTGGTGTCATACTCAACTCGACACCGTCGAGGTTCTGTGGAGGTCGTTCATGTTGTTGGGTGTTCGTGATCGAGGCGATCGCTGAGTTCGAGTGCACAGAGTTCGTGCAGTGTAGTGGTCGTGTAGTTCGAGTGTTCAAAGTTGCTATGTTCGAGCGTTCGTGAGCAAGGAGCATGGAGACGAGTCTACAAATGTGCGTAGATTTCTCCTTGATTTTTTGTTGTATCATGCTGTAATTTCTGTAATGATTGCATAATCGTATGTTTCTGGTTTTGAATGTAAATGTAATGTTCATACATGATTGTAATTTGGAATGATCTTTCCGCTACTCATGGAAATCCTCGAGATCGATTTCCTTCGACATGGAGAGAATAAAATATACAAATACAATAAATTAGGGCATTACAATACCCATAAATTCTCACACTTGACCCAGTGATACAAAACTCGTAGACCTAGTCCTACTAGGTGACCCTCAAACACTTTAGCTAAGATAGCCTTTGTAAATGGATTAGCTAAGTTGTCTTGGGAAGTAATCTGGGTGACGATTATGTCTCCTTTGTGTACAATCTCCCTGATGAGATGGTACTTTTGCTTGATATGCTTTCCTCTTTTATGACTTCGTGGTTCTTTTGCTGCTTCACTTGCAGCTATATACTTAGCTTCCATCGTGGAGTCAACAATACAACTCTGCTCGATGCTTCTCCACACAACTGCTCTTCCATTTAGAGTGAATACTGACCCTGAAGTTGATTTCCTTGAATGAATATTGGAATGAAAGTCAGAATCAGTATATCCAGTAAGGATCAGATCCTTAGCACCATACACGAGCATATAATCTCTCATTCTCCGAAGATACTTGAGAATGTTCTTAATAGCAGTCCAATGATCATATCCAGGATTGGACTAAAATCTGCTGACTATTCCTACGGCATAACTATATTGGGACGAGTACACAACATTGCATATATTAAACTCCCTACTGCTGATGCATATGGAATTCAATTCATCTCTTCAATCTCTTGAGGTATCTTAGGACTCTGTTTCTTAGATAGGTGAATTCCATGTCTGAAAGGTAAAAATCCTTTCTTGGAATTTTGCATTTTATACTAGACAACATCTTGTCTATATAAGATGCTTGAGATAATGCTAATGTTTTGTTCTTGCGATTCCAAACTATTTGGATTCCAAGAATATACTATGCTTCTCCCAAATCTTTCATTTGGAATTGTGAAGTCAACCATCTCTTAACATCAGCTAGATATTCTACCTCATTCTCAATGAGTAGAATATCATCAACATACAACACCAGAAAAACGACAGTTTTATTAACGATTTTCTTGTATACACAGGGTTCATCAACATTTTGTTCAAAACCATAAGATTTGATCGCACTGTCAAATCTCATATTCCAATATCTAGAAGCTTGTTTCAATCCATAAATGGATCGATTAAGTTTGCAAAACTTTTGCTCTTGACCTTGATGTATAAACCTTTCTGGTTGAGACATATCTACTCTATTCAAGATAACCATTCAAAAAAGCTATCTTGACATCCATTTTTCATATTTCATAATCATAAAATGTGGCTATGGACAAGAGTATTTAATAGACTTTATCATGGCAACTGGAGAGAATGTTTCTTCATAATCTACTCTCTCTCTTTGGGTAAACCCTTTTGCCACAAGTCTAGCTTTGTAGGTCTGTACCTTACCAGCTTGGTCTTGTTTTCTCTTGTAGATCCATTTGCAACTAATGGGTTTTACCTCTTCAGGTTGATCTACAAGATCCTAGACAGAATTAAAATACATAGATTCCATTTCAAGGTCCATGGCTTTAATCCATTGGTCTTTATCTACATCATTCATTGCTTGGTTAAAAGACAATGGATCCTCTAAACCATCATCTAGTATGATGACTTGAGTTTCAGTTAAACCCATGTACCGGTTAGGCTGTTGCACAACCCTCCCACTACAAGAGGCATACTCAACTCTTAAGAAGGATGTGAAGTCTCAGTTTCATTAACAACTCTTGTTGATGGACTTGCTCTATCAACAACTCTTGTTGAAGGACCTGCTCTATCAACAAATTTTGTGGATACATTTGTCGTTTCTCTGGACATTTCTTCTATTACTAGCTTACTGCGAGGTTGATGATTCTTTACATAGTCTTCCTCCAGGAAGGTTGTATTTTTCGATACAAATATCTTATCTTCCTGAGGATCATAAAAGAAACCACCTTTTTTTTTTCTTTTGGGTAGCCTATAAATAGGCATACTTTTGAATGGTGTTCCAAATTTTTAGGATTTTGCACCAACACATATGCTGGATAACCCCAAATCCTACAGTGACATAAATTTATTTACGTCCTCTCCAGAGCTCGTAAGGTATTTCAGAAACACTTTTCGAGGGAACCATATTCAAAATATACACCGCAGTCTCAATTACGTGTCCCCAAAAAGAATTTGGTAATTGAGGTAACTCATCATGGAACCAACCATGTCCAACAAGGTTCCGTTTCTCCTTTCTGCCAAACCGTTTTGCTGAGGTGTGCCAAGGGCTGTGAGTTGAGATTGAATTCCATGTTCTATCAAATAGTTTTGAAATTCCATGTCCATATACTTACCATCACGATCTGATCAAAGTGTTTTAATCTTTTTACCTAATTGGTTTTTAACCTCAGCCTTATACTCTTTGAACTTTTCAAAAGTTTCAGACTTTTGGTGCATTAGGTAAACATGCCTATACCTGGAATAATCATCTATAAAACTAATGAAATATTCTTACCCTTCTTTTGCTCTAACATTTAGAGGCCCACAAAGGTCTAAGTGAATCAGCTCTAGGGGATCTTTGGCTCTAAGACCATTTCCAGAAAAAGATCTTTTTGTCATTTTACCCTCGAGACAGGACTCACATGGTGGTAATGAACCGTCTTCCACTTATTTAGATATCCGCTCTTAACCAATCTCTCAATCCTATTGAGATTTTTATGACCCAGTCTCAAGTGCCAAAGATAGGCATTTGGAGAAATCTTCCTTTTTTTTAGACCACCTTCTTAGCCTAGAGAAAGGCGTGACTGCAGCAATTACCAACCCTTGGGCTGACACTTACTGCCTAATAACTCTTGCGGAATAACTCTGATACCAATTATAATTCATATGCAACGGGACGTCTTTAGGCCCACAATTTATTAACTTAGAAATATTATATGTTTAGAGTCATTACAGCAGTAGATTTACAAGTCCTAAAATCTACAAACCCTAGTCCCTATATGAACAATAGCAACATGTGTACAATATTAACTGTAACCACCTAGCAAATAGTTACAAGTCTTTTGGTCCTTTAGTGGCGAAGCAGATACTGAGCTATCTTCAGAGGATTTGACCGCTATCTGGGGGGGGAAGGAAAACAAAACATTTGAAAACGGGGTGAGCTTATGCCCAGTGAATGACCGAGAAAATATAGTAAATTCTCATGCATGATTTCAGTAATGAGTTTATAACTGAAACATAAACTTTTATAGTACTTGTACTGTAGCATAAATGTTTCCCAAGCGTAAAACATGTAAAGGTATTTTAAACATAAAACAATAAAAGAATTTCTCAAATAAAATTACTTTATAACTGGTAAAATAATCCCAACACCAACTGCTAGTCTAGGGAGAACCCTTTTGCTCAATCTCTGACTTTATTCACTTGTGGCCACATTAGGTACTACTGTTCAGATACCTTCTCCTTGTAGTTCAGTATCGAGCTACTAGGATACCTTCTCCAACGTACTTCAGTATCCCGTTGGCTTGGTACCTTTTCAAACGTACTTCAGTACCAATAGATACCTTCTCCTTGTACTTCAGTATCTAGTTGGGTGGATGCCTTCTCCTTGTACTTCGACATCGCATTTTACCAAAACTATTTATAAACAGCTTTTCTCTTTAAAGCATGTATAGTATAACAATATACAACATGGCTTTAAAGATGGTAACACATGCTGGATAAAATCAACATATGTAAATAGTTTTTCAACAACAGGCATGCGTTCACAACACAATTCAGATCTTGCTTGGAAACCACTTTATAAAACTAGTAGGCATGAGAATTATTTTCGCAAACATGCTTTCTGTAAAACGTTTGTAATCAAAACAGTTTAAAAACCTTTTAGTTCGAAAATATTTTAGCCACTCACCTCGAATTCTTAGGAACTTTTCACTCTAGTAGCTCCCCTGGTCCCTTTTTCACCCCTAAAAATCCAGATTCAAATTACAACTTATATTACTCATATTTCTGGACCTTATTTGGAAATACTTTCTTCTAAAAGTTTATTCTAAAATGTATTAGAAATCTTACCCTAAAATTTCAGCTCAAAACTCATTGTGATTTGGCCGGAATCTCAAAATCTTCAAGACTGGCCCAGACTGATTCGACAGTCTAACCCTTTTTCCTTCTTCTCAACCTCCAGCTCAGTTCCTTTGAGCCTTTTCCTCCGGCACCCTACTCTGAAAACTAGACTTTTAGAGCTTTCAGATGGCTTTGAAATCACTCCAAACTCACGAGTAGATTGGAAGATCTTCTCGTCCAAAGTTGACATATTCCTCTGAACCCTCACTGCCCTCTACTTTCTCTACGAAATTTATGATTTTGTGATTTGAAAATGAAATCCCAAAGCTCTACTTATAGGCGTTCAAATCTCTCATGGTATTGACAGCACCTACTTGGCTGCATGGCCAAATGTTTATTTCTCCCCTTATCAACACAAGCTTGCATCACCTTGTCCTAAGGTATTTTCTTCATATGCGTCCACTAACTTTCCTTAGCCCTTAAGAATTTCTCTTAATCAGACACCTAGATTTTAATTGATGTTTTCTCTTATGTCTTTAAGCTTTGTTTGTATTCAAATTAGGGTTTTTAAATGCATAATCCACCCCAACGCGTCCAAATACATCGCCCAGAAGCTTGCTCGGCCGTTCAATGCATAGGTGAGGCGTGGGCGTGACGTTCGAATCGGACAAAGCAAGGCTAACGCATA
>NW_024064153.1:1224809-1234339 GCF_009727055.1 Benincasa hispida | reverse complement strand
TAAAACTTCGTATTCGGAATTTGCATCACAAATAAACTTACAAACACCCCTTACCTGGTGTAGGTAGAGTTAATACTAGTGCTGATTACTAACCTTTGTTTCAGCATTTTGGAAACTATGGCTCACATTCTGGCGACTATTCAACACTTCGCATTCTTTTCTGGTAAGGTTTGGTCAATGGAAGGGCTATCTTAGACAGCAACCTCCTACGAATCTCCTATAATTTCCTGCTAAATCGAGAAAACTGCATACTTCGTTTACATTCAGGGTCGTTCCCAATTAACTACTGCTTCTATCTTTTGGAATCAACACTAACTCCGTCAGCTGAAACTATATGCCTAAGTATATATGACTTGATTTAACAAAAATCAACTTACTAAATTGGCATATAACTTTTTTCTCTTAAAGTTTGTAATACCATCCTTAGATATTCTTTGTGTTTTTCCGCACTACTGAATACACTAGTATGTCATTATGAATACTATCACAAACTGATCCAGAAATAAGAATGGAAATCTATTCATCAAGTCATAAATACGCAGGAGCATTTGTCAATCCAAACGGCCATTACTAGGAACTTCAAAATGTCCATATCTAGTTCTTAATGCAGTTTTAGGAACATCCGTGTCTTTTACCTTCAACATAGCGTGATACGCACCTCAATCTATCTTAGAGAACACCGTTGCTCCCTTTAACTGATCAAAGAGATCATCTATACGAGGCAATGCGGTAACTTATTCTTAATGGTATCACCTTATTCAACTGTCTATAGTCTATGCATAATCTAAGAGTATCGTCTTTCTTCTTACAAACAAGACTGGCGCTCCCCAAGGTGATACACTGGGTTCAAATGTACCCCTTATCCAAGTTCCTGTAATTGAACTTTTAACTCTTTCAACTCCGTGGGGCCATCCTATATGGTGGCTTGGGATATAGGTGCAGTACCAGGAATTAACTCAATAGTAAATTCCACACTTCCCTATCAGGCGATAAGCCTAGTAATTCTTCAGGGAACACATCTAAGAATTCTTGTACTACAGGTACATCCTCAGGTTTTAGTTTCTTATCTTGGGAAACTACTACAGATGCTAAATAAGCTTCACATCCTTTACTCAATAGTTTTCTAGCTTTTACCGTTGATATTAAACTTCCTAGGAGTATTTTTTTACTTCCTACTAGAGTTATTTCTTTTTCACCGGGTTTCCTAAACACTATTTCTCTCTTAAGACAATCCATAGTGGCATAGTGTTTACTTAGGAAATCCATACCTAGGATAACATCAAACTCTAGTAATTCTAATGGAATCAAGTCGACCCAAAAACTTTGGTCTCCAAGAATTACTTCACAATTCCTATAATACTCATGTACCACTAGAGTATCTCCTACAGGCGTAGAGATAAATAATTTCTCATCCATACGTTCATGTATTTTATCTATATGTAATGCACACATACTAGATATGAATGAGTGTGTAGCACCAGAATCAAATAATGCATAAGCGGATTGATTAGATAAAGTTATCGTACCAGTTATGACATCTGGAGCCTCTTCCGCTTCCTGGTGTGTCATAGCGTACATTCTACAAGTTATTTTCTAATTTTGCAGAACAAATCTGTTTACTTCCTATATTGATGAACACTTCATCATTTTCGAAATAAACATTATACTTTTGTTCTAGCAAACAAGAGATAGATATTAGATTCCTTTTCATAGAAGGAATATAATATACATTTTTTTTTCAAATAAATGTATTTATCTTTTATAAATAACTTCATATCTCCCATTGCTTTAGCTAAAACAATCTCCCTGGTCCTACCTTAAAGATTGTTTCACCTTCTGTCAACTGTGTCCAGGAACTTGTTTGCTATGAGATAGTACAAACATGGTTAGCGGCACCTGAATCAATTATCCAAATTTTATCGTTTTCCACTAAACATGCTTCGATAACAAGTAAATCATATTTAACTTGTTGTTCGAATTCTGCATTCTCATCTACATAATTCAAAATTTCAAATGAGTTGGGAGATAGAAGACAATCCTTTGTTAAAACTCTTTTGGTGTACTCAACCACTAGTAATTTGTTTGTTGATTTAATTTTACTGTTATCTAATTCAGAAGTGAGTATTCTAGAAGAATTCGACATGCTGATAAAATTCAAACAATTTCTAATTAGAAAATTGTAACTAAATCCAAAATCAAGTGTTAGCAAAAAGTAATAATGTACCCATAACCATTATTTATTTCCAATGATACTTTAGTGAGTCAGAATATGTGCTATCGAGGGGCAGTCAGATACTCCTTCACTAAAGCAAACAACCAAACACTATCTTTGGAATAACTCTTATTCCTATTGTCTCCGAAATAACTCTTATTCCTATAATCGTTTAGTTATCGTTTTCGGTCAAGATCTTTATTAACAATTTAGTAATTCTTGTAAGTGTGACCCGCCATTTTCAAATCTTATAGGACGGTACGAATTTGCCTCCGAAATAGAAGACA
This sequence comes from Benincasa hispida, assembly GCF_009727055.1. NCBI lineage: Eukaryota > Viridiplantae > Streptophyta > Magnoliopsida > Cucurbitales > Cucurbitaceae > Benincasa > Benincasa hispida. Next base: position 1,231,840 of record NW_024064153.1, on the reverse strand, counting down.
ATATCCAAGACGAAACTATAAGACCCTAGTCATTTTACTGAAGTCTGGGTTGTTCCGAATCCTATGTTACAACCCTTCATGGGAATCGCCATCGTTAAACGACTAGCAAAGGGCCGCTTAAAGCTAACCAGTAGGCGCAACATGGGAATCTCACGGTTCAGACTAATGGAGGAGACCGTAGGATATATTAACACATATCCTTCACCTACTTACTATGAACTACTTCCTCTGTTTACTTTGTTATTAACTCATACAAAACACTTTCTGAATGGAGGTCACTCCCAGGGTGACACGAAGCGTCATATGAATCTCACGATGTAAACTATGTGGAGACGTGGTAGTTGAAATCTATATATATATCATATACTAGACTTGTGTTTGAACAACTTCCCCTTATTCATCGTAATCTAGATTTAAGCTAAAAAATACTTTCCGAATGGAGGTCACTCCCAAGGTGACATGAAGTACTGCTTAAATCTGGATTGTGAACTATGAGAGCTAAAACTAACATATTGTATATGTTATTAGTCTCCCACTGAAGTTTTCTAATAACTCTATCATATAGAAGTTATTAAACTACCACTGAAGTGTTCTATTGGGTGGATTTATACTTAGGTTCTTTTCGGCTAATAAAATAACCCTAAGTCTATGTGGTTTGTCCAAGTATAACTCTTATAATTGGATTTTAATTTATGGTGACTAGGTGATAAACCATTTTATTACCTTACATCACTCATGTATGCTCATAAAACTGGTTACCAATGCTCAATAATTCAGCCATAATCCCCAGGTAGGAGGTGTTCCATAAACCATCAACTTAAGTACCCCCAACCTTAGATAGGATTATATACTGGATGAGTTTGTAACCTGGGTTTTATAAGTTTTAACTATTAAAACAGGTGGTCAACCTACGCGAGCATGCAGCTGTTGTTTATGGATTTTAAACGTCTAACTTAATTTTATAACAACTTATAAAACTTTAGACATGCTAAACATCCATAACATATATAAAGACATTCAATATTTAATATGCATACTATATTAAATACAAGAAACCCTAACGTGCATACTATATATTATAACAGATTATAACATACTTTCAATGCATGTAACATGCTTCCTATGGTGGGATTTTAAATCTAAATGGCATACTGTATGCACATACAAGATTTATTTAATTATAACATACATCAAATGCATAAATAATTAAACACAGACTGATACGGTTTTAGTTTTGGCATAAACAAGCTAACAGAAGCCTAACTATTACAAACAACTTCAAAACCGTCTTGGAACCGCTCGAACCACTCCAAACTGAACCCAAGCATCTTGAATTGGACTGGATAAGTCTGAACCAGACCAGCCAAAACATTTTGAGGTTGAACTGGATTGGACCTCGAGAAAATTGGTCGAACTAGCTGCACTCGATCCAACCTCAAAGTCTTGCTAAGGCCGATTGTGTAGCGCTGAAGGCAATTGTCTAACACCATCGCCTTGTGTTGAGAAGAGGTACACGATCGCTTAGTGTCATCTGTCTATCGCATAGAGCAATAGTTTAGCTCTCTGGTAGAACTAAACGATCGTTTAACACCATCGCCTAGCACTTCATGTCATCGTTTAGTGTCCGCAGCAGCTAAACGATTGCTTAGCTCTATCGTAAAGAAAATCATCGCGTCATCAACATCGTAGCTAAACGATTGTTTAGTTCCAATGTATAGAACTTGAACGCATCGCTTAGCACCACTGCTAAGATCGCTTAGCGTTACATCTACACGATCGCTCAGCGCCACATCTAGACGATCGCTCAGCGCTATCGCATAGCACTTCATCGCATCGCTTAGCGCATGTCACAGCTACACGATCGTGTAGTGCCATCGTATAGCAAATCCAATGTATCGTTTAATTCCCATGCAAAAGCTAAACAATCGCATAGTGCTATCGTATAGCATTTGAACGCATCGTTTAGCTCTCGTAGGTATACGATTGTTTAGCGTTCAACATCACAACGACCAGCACCCATTGCTATATGATCGTCTAGCTTTTCTTCACATCCTGTAATGCCTGGAACTAGATGATTGTTTAGCAACCAAACCTCAACAACGATTTTGAGTAGAAGCTAGAAAACTGGAACAGCAGCTCGACCTTCTTCACTTATTTCTTCAATTACATCTTAATTTCAACTCTAATGACTCCAAATAAATTACAAACTTTTGCTAACACATGAAAGCTCATCAAACAAGAGCCAATTAAAAATTTAAATGAGAGATTAAAGATAATTAAAAGCCAAAACTCAGAAAACTATATCAGTGCATCAGTTTCATATTTCTCATATAAAACACCCACCAAACCAAAATTAAACCGAATTGAATGCTTATATGATGCTCTGATAGCAATTGTAGGAATGTATCAGCAACAGCAGAAGCAACAAGGATCATTTAAGCACTCTAATTGATTATTTTTGCAAAATATAAAGCATGCTCTTGTAGAAAACAAGTGAGTTTCATGACATACCTTTGTAGAACCTCTTCAAAGCATGATCTTTAGCTGTAATCTTCTCCGAATCTTGTTGCAGATGACCTCAAGATCTTCCCCACTATTCTCTTGGTGCTCTAGATTGAGTTGTGGGACTCAAAACAAGCTTGAATCAAGGGATTATGGAGAATTGCTCACAACAATAATCATGTTGAAGAACCCTTTCTTCAGAACGAATTTTCTATAAAATTTTCTCTCAATTGCATGCTCGAATATCACTCCAAACTCTTCAATATATTGCAGACTATCATGCAAGGAAGAGAGTTGCATAAGTTGTAGCTCATGCTTGGAGTAACATAAGGAAATGGTGATGGATTTTGTGTGAGCAAGCAGGAAATGGATAATGGAAAAACTAGTTTTTCCATTTGTATATTGTTTTTCCAATTTTTCAATTTTATCTCAAAATCAAAACTTGATTTTTTTTTTAAAAAAAAACCATTTTGATTTTAAAACTAAAAAATTTTAATTTTATACAATTAATTTCATAAATTAATTTTCAAATAAAACTAATTAATTTAATATAAAATATTAAATAAATTTTTTTACAAACATCCATCTTTATATATTTAAATCATATTTAAATATAAATTCTCCTATTTCGTTTAATTCTCAAATTAAATACGTAATTATATCTCATATAATTACTATTTTTCTTAATTATAATTTGAACATTTCAAATTAACTTATCGCTATTCTAGAGCTAGTAGGGGGACCTCGCAGACCTACAGATCATGGGCTTCAACAATCCGAGACTAATTGACTAAACTCATTAAACAAAATTAATCCCCATTCATTAACTAATGTGTCACTCTACTAAAGTCTATAGTTACACTCCCCTCACTGTAGATATATTATGTCCATATGATTTAACCATAATCAGTAAGTCGACCCTTCACAGATTGTTCGTAATAACGGCTGGGTCAAATATATATTTTACCCCCCGAGATTACGTCTTATTCCTCAAGTTCCTATTGATCCTCTAATGAACAGCTGGTTTGTGATCCAATCACTAAACCAAACTCCCTCAGCCTAGTGAGAGGGTGAGGCCCCTTGTTCAAGACCTAGATTAAGTACTAAGGAGAACAACCTTTCTCTTATCCCTAAATCGGTTGGCGTGAACTCCGTCTTCCACCCTATGACCCTGCTATCTTTTAGATCTTACCCCTGAAATGGGAGACTTATTGAGCCGGTGCTGTTGAGCCAACCCCCACCTATGCAAATCTAAGGATAATCCTGAATAAAAGGAGTCCATAGTTAACTCAGGATCAAGATCGAGTTACCTAGGTCATCTAGGTGAAATAGTCAGTCTTATACAATAAACAACGTTATAAAGTAAGAGTGACTTATTTCTTGGTCTGATCTTATGCAAACTCATTGCATAGGATGCCCCCACTCCTCATGTCATAACATGTATGAATTAAGATCACATCGTATGTAGCACTTTACAACATTTTGTAAGAACTACATAGTAGGCCGCATCCAATAGTGTTACCAGAATAAGGTACCCAACCTTATTCATGTACTATAGATCATTTTGACTATTTACTCAAACCTGATCCACTCTTATGTTTTCACATAAAGTTCAAGTACTCATGTAATAGTCATGGGTCTTAGTTTATTGGATTTAATCTTTCATATAAGTACTCGAACCTGGAATCAATACTTAAGAGAACAACCTATCTGCTAATCCTAAATCGGGTAGGAGTGAATTCCATATTGCAAGGCTATGTCCCCAACTATTCATCTGGTTTTATCCCCAAAATGGGAAGCTTATTGAGCAGTGTTGTTGAACTACTCTCACCATTTGCAAATCAAAGGATAATCCCAAAAAAACAGGAGTTCATAGCTAGCTTAAGGTTAAAATTGAGTTAACCTAGGTTATTTGATAAATGAAATAGTCAGTTTTAACAGTAAACGGTCGTTATAAAGAAAAGTGACTATTTTTGTGGTCCAGTCTATATGCAAACTCATTGCATAGGACACCCCCACTCACATGTCATAACATGAACGATCTGTGGATCACATCGTTTGTAGCACTTTACAACTTCTTGTAACAACTACAAAGTGGGCTGCATCCAATAGTGTTACAAGGATGAGATACCTAATTTCATCCATATACATATTAGACCATTTAAGCTATATACTGTTAATTTGATCATGTTTATGTCACTATATAAAGTTACAATATTCAAACTATAGCCATGGATATGTTTATTGGATTTTCATAATAAGATGTAAAATCAACAATTTATTATTTATTGATAAATAGAATGTTTAACACGAACTGCGAGTTCTAGGACATTCCCAACAATGCGTTGAGTTGGCTCCGTATTAGCAAGGACTATGAAGATGGATGAACTATGTCATTCATTGATAATTATTGACAACTTTATAGGTCTCAAGAAAATAAGCTACATGAGGTTGCTTAGCATCTCCCTCAAGTATGTGCTTGGTTGATTGCATGCCAAGGTAACATGATAGCCTTATTACATAAAAGGTATCCTATGTTGAAGCATGCATTATAAGAACTGTAGCTAAGTTTCCACAAAGGCTAAGTGTAAAACTACGTTCTGGAAGGTTATAAAAGATATGATGTTAAGCATTAGATGTCTTTAGTAAGTCGGACACTGAAAGCATGGAAGGTTTCCAGAAAGTACCTAAGGTGTTGACGGTACTTAATAACTCCACATGCACATAGAAGGTTCGAAAGAAGAGGTTGAAGTATGAGTCTTTTGGGCCATAAGTGAGAGGCCGATGTGTGGGTCTCCTAGACCATATTTTAGTAACTGAGGGGCGAAGTATGGGTCTCTTGGCGTGATACAGATGTTGGGGGCTTGAGCGATGAATGACGTTCTCAATAAGGTTCAAGAAGTATCCACAAAACGTTATCATGTTTTATGCTTCAAGTGTTATGAAGTTGTTTGAGGAGTTACAGTTAATGGTTTAAGTAATGGTCATAAGTGACATACCTCGACTAAGGTAATGGTGGTAGTTGGGCCGGTGGGTCCCTCCTCCAACCATTGAGGTTCAGTAAGGTTATGTACAAGAGCAGACCAGAGGAGTTGCTCTCTTGTAATGATATTTAATGTGGAAGTGGAGGCCTACGGGTCTTCTAGAGTTGAGGCTTATGATGCCTATGTTATGGTTAAATTCTAGTTAGAAGAGTTTTATGTAATTACTTGCTTGGCTAATTTCTCATTTTCAGCAGTGCTTTTCAATTCATGATCTCTTTGTTAAACGTGACTGATATATATGTCCTTTATATTCAAAGGTTAGCCACTCACTAGGCTGAAGCTCACCATATTTAAATGTTTTCTCCACAGGTAGCGGTCACTCCCCAGAAGACAACTCTGCTGTTGCTCTGCCACTCAAGACCAAAATGTTAGAAGTTTATGTGAGGGTTTTATAATAAGTAGTACACATGTATTATGTCTTGTAGGGACTAGTTGAGTTTGGTGGGCATTTTGCTGATGTAAAGTGTATAAGTTGTATTATGGAAGAGTAATGTATAACTCGATTAATGATTGTCATTTGTTCTTAAGTTGATGATTGAGTATATTTATATATATGAATTTCAAGGTTCTAAGTCGGGTTAAGCAGCATAGTAGGCAGTAAGTACAAGCAAGAGGGTTGGTAATTGCTACCGTCACACCTCCTTGCAGGTTTAAAGGGTAATCTTGGAGGGGGTGTGACAGATTAAGGTATGGATATTGAGGGTTTCACTGAGAGAGAGAGATGGGACCGGGGAAGGGTACACACGTTTCACGAGAGAGAGAAAATTTTATTTTTTTCTTTTATTTTTTTTTTTTAAAAAAACGATACTTATATATATAGGACAATATCAACATGCAACAAAAGCAACAAGGATCAATAAGCATTCTAATTAATTGATTTTGGCTATAAATAAAGCACGCTCATACAATAATAAGAGGGGTTCAAGTCATACCTTTGTAGAACCTCTTGAATCTCAAACTCAGCTGTAAATCTTCTCCAAATCTTCTTGTGAACCACCTCAAGATCTTCCCTACTATTCTATTGGAGTTTAGATTGAGTTGTGGGACTCAAAATAAGCATAAATGAAGGGAATTTGGAGAAGAAGCTCACTGCTGCACCTTTAGAAGAACGCCTTCTTCACTCTCAAGTTTTCAACAAAACTTCAACTAATGTACCCATTTTTTGCATGCTCGATTCTCAGTCCAACCTTCCCTATTTATTGCAAGACCATCATGCAAAGAAGAAGGCTGCATGAAGAGCACCTCATGCTTGGAAGATTGAATGAAGAAGAAAGTGGATATTTTAATGAGCTAGTTGGTTAGTAAGTGGAGAAATCCTACTTTTTTCCATTTTGTGTTTTCAATCGTTTTTCAAATTTCGTTTTATAAATTGATTTCCAAAATCATTTTCTTTTCAAAATTGAAAAATTATTAATTTTACAAAATTAATTTCATAAATTAATTTCCTAATAAAATAATAAATAAATTTAATTAATCTTATTAATT